>NC_139943.1:48703973-48876473 GCF_963454915.1 Gymnoscopelus microlampas | reverse complement strand
CGTTAACCGTGGTCTCCCAGGGGTCTATACTTGGTCCTTCCCCAAAAATTGCAGATCTAGACCTGCTATTTTCGTCAAACGTTCGCCTATTTTTGCCAAGCATTCGCCTATTACGACATACAGTAGCCCAGAATAGGGACACACGCTCATGTTATGAAGAGAATGTTACGACGGGCTTATGAAATTGCTTATGAAATGGTGCACTTCTTCCAGTTGGGTGCTGGATCCCACTGCTGCAGTGTTGGCAGTCCCCTGTGGCGCGCTGAAGCACACCTGCTGAGAAACTAAGAGAGAGAGAGAGAGAGAGGGGGATATGAAGTGAAGATGAGGACTGGTTCCCTAAAGGCCTAAACCCTCCCTATCCCTGCTCTTTCCTGCTCTTAGCAGTGTTGCCATGTCAGCTTATTATAAGCAACTTTGAGCTTGTTTTTAAAGTGTGGTTGCTTATTTGGGCTTGCTTCCAATTTTTGTGTCATTGTTTAAACCAGTGGTTCTAAAAACCTTTTCATGTCAAGGACCCCCAAATAAATTAATGTGTATTTGTCAACGGACCCCCATCTTGAAATTATAATTTGTGCCAGGGACCCCCTTACCAGATTTGTGTTATATATTCCACATTTTGCACTTTTTTTTTTTAAAGAGCAGATCTGCAAGCTCACAAGGCGTATTTTCAAATATACGATGCATATAGGTTTAAAGTGCTGTGTGGCCTAGTCGCTTCTTTTGGGCTTGTTTTCATAGACCTGGTTGCTTATTTCTCTCACAAAATCTGGCAACACTGCAAAGGCTCCTTGTTCTATCCTGCTCTCAGGGCAGTCTGACTTTCCAGCATTAATGAAGAGGGTCTCTCCATTTGAGAAGAGGCCCTACAGTACATCACTGATTCTCAACCTCTTCTCATTTCAAGGACCCCCAGTTTGATATGTATGAGGCCAGAATATAGGAACACCATGGTTCATGTGGTTAAATAGGTCAGTGGTTTTCAACCAGTGGTCCGGGGACCACCAGTGGTCCTTGAGGGAGTAACAGGGGGTCCCCAGCGAAATGAGTTAACATAAGCGTCACAATCATTTTAACCACTTAGCTTTGGCTATTCAAAAATAGCAGATCTACAAGCTTATAGCGCGATCTGCTATTTTTGAAAAACCTTGAAAAAGTGTGCATATCTTTGAATATTTATATTTTTTTAAAGCAAAAATGTACTGATATCTTTGCTTTTGGTGGTCCCTGGCACAAAACATTTTCAAGTGGTGGTCCGCAGCCAAATGTATAACAATTTAGGCGTCCTTGGCACGAAAAAGGTTGAAAACCACTGAAATAGGTGAATGGATACTTTCGTTCATTCTCTGTGTTAATTTTATTATGAGCTTGTAGATCAGCTAGTTTTGCTACATTTGTGTGACACTCTCTTGTACGACAAAGTAGGGCATTCATTTATGAAACATAAAAAGTTGAAATATGGAGATAGGAAGTTTCTGCCCGACAACAGCATCCTGTATACTGTTTGCTCGAGCAAAAATGCTATGAATGTTATTTAGCATGTTGTTTAGACGATTGGTTCTCAAAGTGGGGTCCGGGCGGGCACCCCCAGGGGTCCTTGAGGGAGTTCCAGGGGGTCCCCAGCTAAATGATAGATTTTTAGGAACCAAATGGACCCTTATGGGTCTGTAAACTGAGTTTGAGAACCACTGGTTTAGACAGATGCTAGGTTTGATGTTGGCACTAAATAGATTTCTTTGCATTCTACTTACAGTAAGTGACTATTCACCCTGTAGTTCAGGGGTATTCAACTAGATTAGGCAGGGGGCCACAACTGTAAAATAATTTGGAGTTGGGGGCCACACAGTGCGCGCACATGCACGCGCGCGAAATTTTTCGGGTCTAATTCGGTTCTATTTGACCAATATAAATCAACCTTTTTTCGGGTCTAATTCGGTCTAATTTGGTTCTATTTAAGGTTCTAAGTTAAGTTCCAATGAAAGATGGCCTTTCAAGAACTAATGAAGGATAAATAATTTGTACTGTTTTAACTTTGATAACATAAAAACGAACATATATTTACATAAATAATAATTATGAAAATTAAAAATAAATAAATATATATATATATATATATATTTATTTTTGGAATATGGCCAGGGGCCACAAGGAAGCTCCTCGCGGGCCGCACGTGGCCCGCGGGTCGCCAGTTGAATATCTATGCTGTAGTTTGTAGACTAGGGGTCCATGCCGTTAACTCCCATATAGGCTCTATTCACAGCAGCCATATTATGAAGACATTCATACAGGTGTTACCAATGATACTAATGAAGGCTCTGTTCCATTCTGGACAAACAGAGTCAGGGTGCTGATATTGTGCATGTTGGCTCACTGGAAACACTCTGCTACACCAGTGGGTCAACAGTTGGGGTCATGGGCTTCCAAATGGCCCCTTACAGGTGTGTAAGGGTCCATTTGATTCCATTTGTACACTCTCAGAGTTATGGGGGTTGTGGAAACCACTGTGCTAGACTAAATGGAACAGAGCCTTCATTAGTATCATTGGTAACACCTGTGAAGGACGTGATAATATGGCTGCTGTGCATAGAGCCTATTGCACTAGTCATCCAGGACCACAATTCAAACAAGCTTTTTGTGTTATCGTTTTTTGGATGTGTGAGTGTTCTTATAAGCGCTGGCGTGTTATCGTTTTTTGGATGTGTGAGTGTTCTTATAAGCGCTGGCGTCTCTTGTTTTATTCCCCAGTGCTTTGAAGGCAACAGTGAACAAACTGCAGTTTGTGGTCTCGCTACTGTATAAAGAATATAAAGCATTATTACAGTATATAAGTTATATTAATAAAGTATTCAATCAATCAATCAATGCTTCATGAAGCTTGAAAGTGAGATGTGCTTTGTTGTTGAGACACGCACTCACTCACACACATGCATAGTAGAGATTTTGTGCATTTATAGTTGGGTAATTGCGATTTATCTCAAATAATTGGGATCAGGGCAATTATGCAATAAGCATGACAGGCCTAGTTGTCGGTGCTTCATGTTTATATAAACTCATATAATGTTTCTTGTGCCCTCAGGTCACCCAAGAACCCCCAGCAGAAGATCATCAAGAGGGTCATTGCTCTGGAAGGAGACTTCATCAAGTACGTACTCTCTCTCTCCATCTGTCTCTCTATGTCTCTCGTCCCCGCTGTGCTCAACACATTGCAACAAATTATAACAAATTATAACAAAATCAGACATGCAGCATCTGCCTAATGATGCAGCAGGGACCTGATGGCCATGAGTGTACTGTAGAGTAACTAAGTATGTTTACTTATGTACTGTACTTAACTACAATTTCAAGGTACTTTGCAGATTTAGATGATTAATAATGAATCAAAAAGGGCAGTATAATATAGGGCATAAGTGGTTAATGATAAATAAATAGTCCAATATATATTGGTCTGAAATGAGCATTCTGAATAATGAGTACTTTTACTTTTGCACAAGTATTTTGATGCCTGTGCTTTTGTGCGTTAACTTTACGGGCAAGACCACTTTGGTAGAGGTTTGGGTTGAGTAGTTACCTTGCTATGATGTAACAACAAATCTGGGCAAGAAATCTAAAAATATTTCTACATCGACTAGCAATTGATCATTCAAAATATGCTCCTCATTGACTTACATTGTACGGCAACATCACTCTGCAGGCTCTTTTTCAGCCTGAAAACAAATGCAAACAAACCTGATTCTCTCAGTATAGAACATCACCAAACCCAGTACTTTATTTAAAAGAAAACATGTCAACTTCCTGTTGATTTTACTATTAAACAGGAAACTTTAAACAGGAAGTTGACATTTGTATATAAAAGCAAACAGTACTGGGTTAAATTGTGGTATTGCTACTTTTACTTAAAAATCAGAGTACATCTTCTCCAGCAGTGTGTATGAGTTGTGGTGTTGCAGTTGTGCAGGATCAATATATGCACTGTGCGATCAATAGAGCACTGGGATCACCTCTACAACCTGTCTGTTTACACACTGGCTGTCACTCTGTAGTTTTTTTTAAACCCACGTAGGATTTATTAGGGTACTTTGGCTGATATCTTTCACCAAATGAAAGTTAGGCGTCTTAACCCTGGTAGAAATGTTTTCACTGCACTAGCAAACAGTGGTGTAAAGTAACTATGTACATTTACTTAAGTACTGTACTTAAGTACAATTTTGAGGTACTTTTACTTTGATGGAGTATTTCCAGTGTTCAGTACTTTTACTTCTACTCCACTACATCTCAGAGGCAAATATTGTACTTTTACCCCACTACAATTATTTGAAAAGTTTAGTTACTAGTTACTTTTCAGATATAAGTAATGATTATTTAAATTATTATTTATTATGAAACATGCATTAACCACTTTATCCTTATTTTATACAAAGGCTGTTTGAAAGTAGCCGATCTACAAGCTCACAACGCGTCGCATCGCGACGCGTTGTGAGCTTGTAGATCTGCTATTTTCAAACATTTTAGTACTTTTACTTTTGGTACTTTAAGTACATCTTGATACCAATCCTTTTTTACTTTCACTCAAGTACATTTTGAACTCGGGACTTTTACTCCTAATTACTAAGAGCACTTGCAGTATTGATACTTTTACTTAAGTAAGACATTTGAGTACTTTTTCCACCACTGGTTTCCACCCGACAGAGACGATACCATCACTGTTGGTGGCGGAAACCTCATATCTCCAAAACGGTATACTTTTCAGGAAAGTGGGGGGAGAAAAAGAACCTGTTTCTCTTTTTTCAGCGTTCCAAATACACATCCTGACAATAGAGCAAAAGAAAAGGCACGCAGAGAAGTATTTTGCAGATCATCAAAAAATATATGCACAATTGAATTTCTACCGCAGCTAAAGTACTGTACATCTGTAAATAAATTCAGCTTCAGCAAAGTTGTCTGTAAAGGTGTTCAGCTTCATCAGTCTCCTGAGCCTTGGCTCTGTGCTGCTTTCGATCAATGCTTCTCTGGGATGTTGTTGGTCTCTTGTCTCTCTCTCCTTTCGTCTGAGACATTTTGCCGACCGGCGGTGGAAAATAACAAAATAGAAACCTCAATGGAAACCTCATTGTGTCCAAAACTGTTACTTTTCAGGATTCAAATTCAAAAATATCAAGAATAGCAGATCGACAAGCTCGAAACGATCCTACAGTAGTTCAGTGAAATGTTATGGACTCAAAATAGTGTCACTGCAAAGTACCAACAATCGACTCTCCAAATGGCCTAAAACGTGCTCCTAGCTGTTTTTTTTGTGTGAAAATATATAGATAGAGAAACGCGTCGCTTCGTGCCGAGTTTCGACCTTGCAGATCTGATATTTTTGATATTTTTGTGTGCCACTGTGGTATGATCAAGTAGGGCATTCATTTACGAAAAAAAGAGTTTCTGCAACGATATACTCACGTACTGTATTTAAATTAAAAACTTTTGCTATACCATTTATTTTTGTATACTACTCCACTCTACTCTCAGAGACACATTGTACTTTTTTTTTACTCCACTACAATTATTCTAAAAACCCTTGCGGGGGTTGGGGCGGAAGAACTGCCTCTGCTCTGTGATCAGTGGTGGAAAGTAACTGCGTACATTTACTCAAGTACTGTACATAATTAGAATTTTGAGGTACAGGGCTTGCTGAAGTGTCCTTGAAAGAGGCAGCGGATCCCAGTGGGGCTGCATGGCCTCTCAGTGTGGGTGTGGCTGCTCAGGCCCACTTCTCAAGATGAATGTCCCCTCAGTGAACAGCAGGGGACATGGCACCAAGGATGTGACCCCCGCAGGAGAGGACGGAGGACAGTCTAAGTGGTACCATGTGCACCATGTGCCCTATGCCAGTGGTTCTCAAACGTCTTTGTGTCAAGGACCCCTAAATTCATGCATTTATATGCATCTGAAAAATGTTTTGTGCCAAGGACCCCATACAAGATTTGTCGTGTTAAAATGACAAAAATATTCAATGGAGAAAAAAAGGATGTATACAGGGTTAAAGTGGTTACATTGATTTTGTTATACAGTATATTAACTAGCTGGGGACCCCGCTGGAACCCACTCACGGCCCCCTGGGGATCCCCAGACCCCACTTTGAGAACCGCTGCAGTAGACCACGGACCACCATAACTCTGAGAGTGTACAAATGGAACCAAAATGGAGTTTACCAGATGGAGACTCTCAGAGCCTCATAAGGGTGCATTTGGTTCCTATTTCCTAACTATCAATCATAGCTGGGGACCCCCTGGAACCCCCTCAAGGACCCCTGGGGGGTCTCCGGACCCCACTTTGAGAACCAATGCCCCATGCTGGCCATGCCCCCAAGTGCTTTGGTTCTCAAACTTTTTTAATTTCAAGAACCTGCCTTAACCCATTAAGACCTGGTTAGATTTGAGCTAAAAAGCATTATTTTACACTTTGGGCTATTAAAAAATAGCAGATATACGAGCTCATAGCACGGCACCGAGTGCCGCACTATGAGCTTGTAGATCTGCTATTTTTGAAAAATCGTGAAAATGTGTGCAAATCTTTGAAATATATATATTTTTAAAGCGAACATTTTTAACTCAAATCTTTGTTTCTGGGGGTACCTGGAACACAATATTTTGATGGGGGTCCACGGCCAAATACATATAATTTTGGGGGTCCTTGACATGAAAAAGTTTGAGCACCACTGATATAGAAACATACGTTTTTCAGAAAACTGTTGAGATTTAGGAGACATATACTGTAGAATCGGCTTCAGGTCTCAATGGGTTAAAAATTGCCAAGGACTTGCCCTATAGTGGACACACTATAGGCTACTTTAGTTTCTATGTACTTTCTCTATCATGTCCTGCAGGGTGATGTATTTATTCTGTAGTTCAGTGATTCTCAAGACATTACGTTTCAAAAGAGTATCAGTGCATTGTAATTTCCAATTGTCAGGTTTGAATAGTCCACACAATCCAGATGGATCGTTTTATTTTGTCATTGAACACATTAGTGGACAACAAAATGATCTCTATTGGTAGATGGTACCATCCACAAGGTAAAGTAAAGTCCATGGCCAGCCTGGTGACAGGCCACTGAACACAAATGGCCCTGGTTTTGGCCAGGAAGAACAGTGATCAAACGATAGAATAAAGTTTGTGGGCAGCAGCACAGACAAACAAAAGCAGCGTATTCAATCTACCTGCACAGAAACAGCAGATGGTCATTCTTTGTTTAACAAAGGACTTTGTTTGGAGCGTGAATTCCCCACAAGACCAAAAAACGGCATCAAATGGAACGGTATTTGATTAGAACATTTCGCTGTCAATTAATGCTTACACTGTCAATTATATAACATATCGTCTCTGTCAGGTGGAAACCTCATATGTCCAAAACTGTTACTTCTCAGTTACTCAAATTCAAAAGTTTCGCTCGAAACGAGCTTGCAGATCTGCTACTTTTGAAGTAGGGCATTCATATACGAAAAAACACAATTTGTTTTCTGCCCGACAGCAACGATATCTTTTATACTATACACTTATATGCACATTTTGGGCCGATACTGATACAGATGGTTGTTATTAATTCCCCTTTTTTTGTGCCAGGTAAACAAATGCATCTTCTTTATAAGAAAATAACTGTTCATAATCTGCAGCTTGGTACAGCAGGCTGCAGATAACCAAAACACCAACATAGCCAGCACAAATGTGATGCGTCACTCACAACAACAGATAAACATCGGCTACTGCCGTCAGAGAATGTCAACTAATTTGCAGTGAACGAGGCCTTTTTTTTTAAATACAAATCATTATTCCTACTAGGATAGTCTTGGACTGATTGCCGGGGTTCCTCATTAAGACAATTTTCTGCATGTTTGTGAAGGCTCTGAGCTTCAAAAACAACAAAACCAAAAAATATAGCTGCAAGCAGCGATAATATGGGGCCAGGAGAGAGAAAGAGAAATGATAATTCCTTTAACAGGTCAGTTCATGAAAGTCCTTGCGGTCTTGTTTCCAATGAGGGCCTGTGAGCAATTAGGGGTTAAGAGTCTTGCTCAGGGACAAATTTCATGTCATCGACACATTTGCTGACCTCGCCTGGAATCGTACCTGGGGCAACCAGAGCCTCTGGCTCTGCCTCTGGAGAGAGAGAGAGAGAGAGAGAGAGAGAGAGAGAGAGAGAGAGAGAGAGAGAGAGAGAGAGAGAGAGAGAGAGAGAGAGAGAGAGAGAGAGAGAGAGAGAGAGAGAGAGAGAGAGAGAGAGAGAGAGAGAGAGAGAGAGAGAGAGAGAGAGAGAGAGAGAGAGAGAGAGAGAGAGAGAGAGAGAGAGAGAGAGAGAGAGAGAGAGAGAGAGACTAGATTGAAGATAGAAACGGAATAGATTGAAGATAGAAACGGAATAGATTGAAGATAGAAACGGAATAGATTGAAGATAGAAACGGAAGGAATAGATTGAAGATAGAAACGGAATAGATTGAAGAGAAAGACATGGAAACGGAATAGATTGAAGAGAGAGAGCCATGGAAACGGAATAGATTGAGTCATGTTTTTTGCAATTCAACTTAAATGAGTGTGCATCAAGTGAGGCTTGAACCAGCAACCTTGTGGTCGTGAGGCACTCTTAGGTAGCTGCAACACTACCTATAGTGCTATAGCATTGTCCAGGCTGATGTTGTCTGTTGAGGATGACAAACTCTTGCCTTCTGTCATGACCCAAGCCCCTGTTTCACTAACACTAAGATCACTCGTTCACAAACCATTTACCAATTAAGAAATTGTACATCTCCTCAGAAGCAAAACTAGTGAAAGTAGCCGATCTACAAGCTCACAAACCATTAAAAGCTGTCAGATTGTACATCGGCTATTTTCACAATGAAGTATGTTATACATTGAAAAAACATACTCTCATTGCTATCTGAAAAGTTGTGAGATTGTAGATCAGCTGTATGTAAAAAACACTCAATTAAGTATTTCATGTTATCTTTAACAATTGCAGATGTATTCATTGATAGTCATGTTGTGTGAAATGCAACTTAGATGAAGTCTGCACCAAGTGAGGCTTGAACTGGTGACCTTCAGGTTGTGGGGCACACATTTAAGCGAGAAGCCACCAACAGACAAGAACCTGTGAAAAAGGAGATCACACAGATCATACAGTTTCACATAAATAGCTGAAAAATCCTGGTTTCAGTGTTTTTCAAACTGCTCAAGATTGCGGACAATCTAAGGGCGGTGCTTACTGGTCAACGTGATAGATGTGTTCCTCATTAGTCAAGGCACATGTGTAAGCAGGTCTAATGGCTGTCGGCCAAACGAGGCATGACTTTTGCCTGTTTAAAGTTTCAATTTTCAAAAAATTGCTATAGCGCCCCCGTTTGACCAATTGGAGTAAGATTGGTTTCAGTGATATTTGGAATGGCCCTTTACATTTCTGCAAAGTTTCAAAGAATGGTAAGTCTGCATGTATGTGTTAGGGGCAGATGAATAATTGTCATAAAACTGCAATATTCATTGGCTCATTAAAGCTTCATTTTTTCACTTATGGAAGATATTTTGCAAACGTTTTTTGGTATAGGTCCAAAGTTCATGTGTAAAAAGTTTCGTGCAGATTACTCAAAAATCCCAGGAGGAGATAGGTTTTAACTGTTTTTCATATAATTCCAAATGGTGGGAGATCTAAAGGTCAGAGGTCAAAAGTCAGAGTGTGAAAGTTGTTCAGCATGAGGAGACGCATGTGTGCATCGAAGTTTCATGGCTGTAGGTCAAACACGGCATGAGTTGTACCTGTTCAAAGTTGGCATTTTTCAATTGAGTGCTATAGCGCCACCTTTTGACAAAAGATTGTGAGAATTATTTCTTGATCGTTTTTCATGACCATCTATCATATGGCCAAGTTTCATAAAAAGCGACTGCACGGTTCAGCCAGAACTGCCAAAAGTGGCAGAAGAAGAAGAAACGGAATAATGCGAATAACAATATGGGTCCATGCTGGAAGCCTGGCCCCATAATAAATACGATGTCATTTATCATCAAAGACATCAATACTACATCTCTAGCAGAGGCACATGGTGTGAATGATGGCATCTGACATAATTTAACTTTTGAGTGAAAAGGCGTTTTGTGGTTTATTGGATAACAGACTGGTGAGTGATGGAGAAAAAAACCAAGAGATAGGGAGAGAGAGCATGTGAAAAGGTGAGCGAGAGATAAAGATTGAGAGCGGCATGCGACAGAGGTCGTGTATACCAGACCTTTCCACAACGTCAATGAGTACACTGCATTCACCTGCCGTGCCCGCTGAGCAACTCACATGCCCTTTACATTCTGTAAATCTGTTGAGTGTCGGTTTTTATATTCATTTATTACACGGCTTGGTTGAATGCTTGATTCTGTTTGGTCAATCACTGAATTCAGCTCGATAACAGACCGCTATCTAATGAAAGGCTCAGAGCACTTGTTGGATTTTATGGCGTATCCAACACAGTCGGCAGCCATGTTCAAAATGTCATGCACAATGTAATTTACAGTAAAACATTGCTCTCAAGAATGTTTTTGAAAACATTTGAAGCGAGAAATAGACAATGCAGTAATCGAAAAATGTATTCTATTTTATCAACACTTTTCCTAGGCGACCGTGTTGCGCTGGACAGACGGCCAACGCAACACTTAATTCATTTCAGTAACTTCAACCTCAGGAGTAATTTCATTAACCTGAGCAAGGAAATACTTTGTTTTGTTGTTACTTTTGGGTCAATGTATTTATTAAGTACCCTTGTAATTCACCTCAGGGGTTATTTCTCAACAACGACCGGTGCGCCATCAATTATCCCTTGCGTATTAACCAGTGTATTAATGGGAAGGTAATTGTGTTAGCAATGGATGAGCATGACTTTAAAAACACATGTAAGGACGTAACAACTGTACAAATTAGAGACACATGATTAATCTGTCATCATATGGGTATCAGCGATATTGACCCTTAAAAATGCAGTATCAGTGTCGAACCGATATCAAAATAATAGTATATCAGTTTTTGCCGGTATTTTATTTGATGATATTTATGTTTTAATGTGAAGCTGAAAAAGCCTTTTGTGATGACGAAGGCTGCAGATTGTTTTGGGGGGGAAATGGTAATTAAAGTTGGAACTATGTTAATTAAAAATACTACATTTAAGTTGTGTGAACTATGTGCATCAGTAGGCCTAATAAATCAGGCAATGAGAATGTTTTGTTTAGTTTTTTAAGTCTGCATCTTCACCCAGAATCACAGCCAACAGTTGTAAGGTAACCCCTACTGGAAACTTATTGCAATATCAGTATCGGTTGATACCGACCATGCAATTACTTTGATCGCCAATCGGATGTCGCCCAAAATGTCAATACTTATTTCCGCCACTGTTGTACGACAAAGCAGGAGCATTAATGTACGAAAAAAACAAGTTAAAATATGGAGATACAAGGTTTCTGCCCGACGGCGACAATACAGTATGCATCACAATGGTAATGATAGGGTGCTGCATATGGAGAAGGGAACAGGCCACTTAGCCTATATTATCCTCTGCTCTTGACTGAAGGACAGATGGATTTAAACAGCTGCTCTGCCATGCTGAGCCCCTTGGAGCACACTGCTGCTGTTACTGCTGTTTTTCTTTCTTTTTTGGGACCCCTGGTGGTCCCCGGACCCCACGTTGAGAACCACTGGACTATAGGACAGTATGCCCTGCCACAGGAAGAAGAGCCCCCTCTCTCGCAGCCAATTACAGCCCCCCCCCCCCCCCCCCCACCCTCATCCCACACACTCCTGCAGCAGCAGAAAATAGAGGCCATTTGGGAGATTCATCTCCAAACAGAGATACTCTGTGGGACATTAATCTCTCCCACCGCTGTAATCTAACCCTCCTGACCACAGGAAAACGGAGTGGAAGTGTTAACTGTACTGCGGCGTGTGTGTGTGTGTGTGTGTGTGTGTGTGTGTGTGTGTGTGTGTGTGTGTGTGTGTGTGTGTGTGTGTGTGTGTGTGTGTGTGTGTGTGCGTGTGCGTGTGCGCGCGCGCTTGCGCGTGTGTGGGGGATTGGATCAGCGCTGAAGCGGTGGTCAGGAGAATGACTTAAACTAGTTCCACAGTGTTATCCAACTGGGATGTGTGCCAGATGTAGGAGCGTCACTGGCAGGTGGGCAGTGGGTACGCAGTACAGTACAGTATACTGTGTACTGACTGTTAAGGCATAAGACAGAAGGCATACTGTATATACGCATATACTGTATGTATACGTCAATATATCGTTGCTGTCGGGTCAGAAATTAACCTCTTATTTCCATATTTTAACTTGTTGTGTTTTTTTTGTAAATGAACGTAGTGTGATAGTACTTGATCACACTACAGGGTCACACAAAAACATCAAAAATAGCAGATCTACAAGCTCGAAACGCGGCGCGAAGCGGCGCGTTTCGAGCTTGTAGATCTGCTATTTTTGAGTGGTGCCAACCACTCCTATATCTGACTTTGTCTGTGTGTCCGTCCGTATGTATGTACAGTGTATGTCCAATAAACAAACATTGATGACAACATCAATACGGGGCTCATCAAAGGCACCACTCTCTTCACACAGGGTGTGATTTTTTTTACTTTGAATCCGGAAAAGTGACAATGTTGGACATGTGAGGTTTCCACCCGACAGAGACGATAATATAAGTATAAATCAGGTTTGAGAGGGAGGCTAGGGGGACAAAAACATTAGTTCACCTCGGAACCTATATCTAATCTATCCCCTTCTGCTTCTTCCTGACACTTCTCTCCAGCTCCTCCACCCTCAACATTTCAAGCTTCAGACAACTCTCCATCTTCCAACGGTGGAAGATGGGAGGCGTGTACATCATCATTTATCTGGACTAGAGGGGGGGGGCTGTTTGAACGGCGGATTAATGATTCATCCGAGGAACATCATGACTTATGGCCGCGGTGACTTTTAACCCGTTCAGACCGGGAACGCGATATGTGCATAACCACTAAAACCGTTATTTTATACTTTTGGTTATTCAAAAAGATCAGATCAACAAGCTCATAGCGCGGCACCGAGTGCCGCGCTAGGAGCTTGTAAATCTGCTATTTTTTTGAAAAATCTTGAAAATGTGTGCAAATCTTTGAATATATATATATATATATATGATTTTATCTTTTTTTACAGCAATTTCTTTTATACTCAAGTCTTTGCTTCTGAGGGACCCTGGAACAAAATATTTTCAGATGACCAAATGCATATCTATTTTGGGTGGTCCTTGACATGAAAACGTTTGAGCACCACTAATATAGCAAAAAGTTTTCAGAAAACTGTTAGGATTTAGAAGACACTTTGCAGAATCGGCCTCAGGTCTTTTCTTTTTCTAAATTTTTATACCACGATTTTGTAACCCATTTTTTCACCCAGCGCCAATTGCCTATGTACTGTAGTCCTGGGCGCTAGAATCAGCCTCAGGTCTTAATGGGTTAAAATGAGAATTTGTCTGAGATTCCATTTTGTGTTGTGTGATCGTTCCAGCCAGCCCTGGTCACCAGAGAGGCTGGCTGTGAGACCTTGAATGCATAAATATTGATTCGGCCGCAGGAGATGAATTTATTGACTGAAAAAAGAGAGAACAACAACAACAACAGCCCACAAGTCGAAGCCCTCTGCAACTTTCACCACCTGGAGAAAGCTTTGCAGAATACATGAAAAGCAATCATTTTTCGTCGCGGTCGGCTGGAAAACTTGTATGTCCAACACCGTTACTTTTCAGGAAATGAGAAAGAAGAACCTGTGTTCCAACGGATCCAATATAATTTAGTTATTATTTAGTCACAAGCTCTTGTTAATACTTTTCATTGGTTCAATATTTATAAAACCCGTAGACACACTTAACCACTTTCAGTATCACTTCACAAGGAAATTAAAAAAGCTACTTTTGTGTGACACCCTTGTATGACGAAATAGGGTATTCATTTATATCATATAGATTTTTACATCATATAAAGCTGATATATGGAGATACAAGGTTCCTGCCCTAAAGCGATGATTTGCTTCATTTGAGGGGCAAATACTGTGCAGTGTTTAAAAGATAAAGGACACATTGATTTTTTGGGTATTTTTATGGAACCTTTATTTTTTACGAGAATGAACCCTTTGAATTCTATGATCCCTTTTACATGGAGCCATTAGAGCAGCTCTACGTGAACACATGAACAAACAACCAGCGCCAGAAAAGACCTGCAAAATAACAGAGAATATCATAAAGTCACAAATAAAGGCAGACAGACCACAGTAAGAGAGAGAGCAACAGGCCTAAAAAAAACGTCATATTTAGCCGTACAAAGATAGAAAGATAGAAAGAAATAGCAGATCTGGCCTGGGCCGCTGGCGTAGCAGTCCAGGCACCTATGGCTCAGTGTAGCCTGACAGCGTGTCGCGGGTTCGAGTCCCGATCCCGACGGCCTTTGCTGAATGTCACTCCCCATCTCTCTCCCCATTTCCTGTCAGCCTACGGTCCTATAAATGAAGGCAGAAAAGCCCCCAAAAAAATATTTGAAAAAAAATAAATAGCAGATCTACACAACGCTTCTCATGGCGACACATTGTGAGCTTGTAGATCTGCTATCCTACTATAAATGCGGGAAATCTTAGTCCGTCTGTGTGTGTGTGTGTGTGTGTGTGTGTGTGTGTGTGTCTGTAGTTCATGTATCTCGAGAACCGTCCGACCGACTGGCTTCAAACTCGCAGCGCGTGTCGCTGATGATCCGAGGGAGTGCCGTGTCCGGCGTCGATTTGGTCGGATCCAACCGTTACGCCCATATATGGTAGGCATATATGGAGATCGGGTTGTCCAGAAACGCTGATATGACAGCTATGCCCATATATGGCACTAACCGACTTCAAACTCGCCATGCGTATCAACGAGGACCCGAGGGTGTGCTGTGCCAAGTGGGAAGTTGGTCGGATCAGTGGATCTCTTTTCTTAGTGGGCTCACAGCTTTTTTTGTTTGTTTGTTTTTAGAGGGCTATGTTATTTTTTCAGTTGCTGTTGTTTGTCATGGCTGCCAGTTCCCACCTGATGTTGTGTGGGAGTTCTGACTGCTCCAGATCGTACTGGATAACTGCTAGTTTGCATAACGTCTTCAGACTAGGATTCAAGTCTAAGATGTACATTTGATTAGTTGTTACGTATTCTCCAAAGAGGATGACACGGTCTCCCACCATGCAACAGAACCAGCCTTTCACTGAACACAGCCCTTTCCCCTTGGGCTCAACCTTCTTCCAGGAAACGCTCTCTGGATTGAATTTCCAGATATTGTTTGCGTAATAGTTAACGCCCGTGCCACCAATTATGTACAGTTCTCGATTGTAGGCAAAGGCTGAATGATCACTTTGGTCTTGAATAAGCTGTGCAGAAGGTGCGCTCAGCCAGCAGTTGGACTCTGTGTCAAACACTCTCATGTTGTTGTTTGATCCATGGACATCCCTGCCCCCAAATACAAACATCGTTGTCCCGATGATGGTGGCAGAGTGATATTTTGATAAAGTGCCTCTGGTGTTAAAGGAGAATTCCGGTCATTTTAAGTGTTATGTTTGATGTGTGTCAAATCACTTACCAACGTAGAAATGAAAATCGCGTTACTCCACAGAGCCCCCTATCGACCCCCACCGTTGGCATTATAGGAGGATATAGGATAGCCCAAATTCGCCTATTTTAACCAATGCAAAGTCTGTTTTTTTGCTTCTAGTACTCATTGTTGAGTCCCATGATAATGTAACAGGCGCTAAAACTCCCGACAAGCTAACGGCTAATAACAAACGAGCTAACGCTGGGGCTGCTTATCTCTCTGCATGGCAGCCCCAGGTTGCCAGGTCGGGAGAGAAACCAGCAACCAGCATTAGCTCGTTCTGTTATTAGCCGTTAGCTTGTCGGGAGTTTTAGCGCCTGTTACATTATCATGGGACTCAACAATGAGTACTAGAAGCAAAAAAACAGACTTTGCATTGGTTAAAATAGGCGAATTTGGGCTATCCTATATCCTCCTATAATGCCAACGGTGGGGGTCGATAGGGGGATCTGTGAGTAACGCGATTTTCATTTCTACGTTGGTAAGTGATTTGACACACATCAAACATAACACTTAAAATGACCGGAATTCTCCTTTAATTTTAGACCAGACCATTGTGTTGGTGTCCAGCTTGTAGAGGTCATCAGTGTAGTATAGACCATTGATCCCTCCTCCATAGATATACATGACCTTCTCTAAGACACAGGCCCTCCCCGCTGGAACAGTACCAAACACCTTGGTCTCAACCCATCTGTGGGCGTCGACATCAAATGCGTAAAGCCTGTTGCAGTACTTCCCACGGTAGCCCCCCCAGATGTAGACGATATCTTCTATCAGCACAGCTGTGTGGCGAATGCGCAAGGAGGGAACCTCAGGGGGACATTCTCCTCTTCCAATTGTCAATGGTGTCAACCTCACCCAGCGTAAAGACAATGTGTTGAAGACATGCACACAAATCTCATCCACGTAACACTCGTCACAGTTGCCTCCAAATGAGTAAATCTTGCGTCCTACAGTCACCGCAGCGGGACCTTCTCCCTTTGATCCCTTCAGATGCGTCGTCCAGCAGAACATATCTCACACAAGAACCACAGCGGATCCAACTGGACTTTGCAAAACTGGCTCTGAAAAAGAATCAATCTGCAACAAATATCGATAGACAATAGAATATATAGAGTGCACTGATGTCATCAATATGATGACATAGACTTGCCTAGACACCATATTTGGGCATGCCTGGCACGGAACTCCATATATGGTCATAAAAAGGACACAGACAGATAGGTACAGACATCTCCGTAATATATAGGCATAAAAGGAAGACAGACAGACGGGTACAATGGGTACTCTGACAACGGGTACAATGGGTATTGCATAGCCGGGTGGGGCATGCATTTCCAACTTGCATCGTTCCTAGTAGGCCGGCAGCGGTCTAGTACTATCAATGAGCCAAATACAGTCATTCCTACACACCTGGACACCTAAACCTAAACTGTTCAGTGACAAGGGAACACCAGCCTCTATAATAATTTATTACAGAAACTGAACAGCTGAATATGATGAAATGCAAACAGGCAAGTCGGACACAATCCTCAGTTAATTTGTAACGGCCTTATATCTTATAAATCAAGCGTCACTCTCCTGTAGCTGTGGCGGCCGGCTGTCAGAGGAAACTGTCTTCCCACAGAGTCTTCACTGACTGCACATTCTAGCTTCGCTGGCTCTTTTCCCTCACTCACACGCACGCGCGCGCACACACACAGGCACGCACGCACACATATGTTTGTATTACTATACTCGTGAGGACGTCAGAATTTTAGACGTGAAAATATATGAATGTTGCCACGGAATTGACGATCTACAAGCTCACAAAGCATCTTTTGGTGTGCGACAACTAGTATAAAATAGGAAAAACTCAAACCAGGAATATGGTCCTCACAATATTTGTTTCTCAAATTGTACAGTACTACTTGTGGGGTCCTCAAAAGTATTGTAATACAAGTGCAGACACACACGCACGCAACGTATGCACGCACACGCGTATATCCCAGGCAGCTCCAAGTGCACATTAACACACAGGGACTGGTTTCAGACAGGTTCAACAGAGGTGACACTTTGTACAAATGGCTGTATCAACGCAGTCTAAATGCCACACTGTCTCCTAACTATCTAGGTCACCACAGAACAAAGGGTGAGAGAACACTCGCAGACTGCTTTGAGAGGTGCTGCACACACACGCGCGTGCGCGCACACGTGCACATACTGTACGTAGACGCACACGTCTGCACTGCTTTTTAACAGTGATGTTTTTAATAATGGCTAATAAATGATGTTGGAAGCAAATTAAGGCCACACAGTGCATGATAAGCTGTAGAATACAGTACTCTGTACTTCACTATCTGCCAGGGTCCAGGGAAGGTCTAGATCACTGGTTAAGGCAAGGCAAGTTTATTTGTACTAGATGTTCAGGCCTGAAAATCCAGTCCTATATTGCGCTGATCAGAGCCTGGTCACCGAGTTATGGCCATTTGAAATGTTAGACACTGCTGTAACATGTCAAGGACCCCCAAATTGGTATGTATTTGGCCGCCGACCCCCATCTCAAAATGTTGTGTCCCAGGGACCCCTAAAAGCAAAGATTTGAGTTAAAAATATCCACCTAAAATGTATTTATTCAAAGATTTGCACACATTTTTGAATAGCCAAAGTATTAAATATGGTTAAAGTGGTTAAAATAATTGTGACGCAATATTTACTACTTTTGCAGGGGACCCCACTTTGAGAACCAGTGTCCTATATAGCTCAAATACATATTACATACAATATTGCTCCTGCACCATGCAGGTTGGCAGTGTGCGGGCATACAATTTTTTATACATATAAATATATGTATGTATATACATTTTTTACATAAAACCTATAAGCAAAAATGTTTTGTCTCAAATCGCACCGGTGCAGGAAAAGGATTGTAATTTTGTATTTTAAAACAAAATGCTAGATGCCAGAGGGTTAAGGCAGTAAGACACATTGTAAAAGTACATTTGAATACAATAATAATACAATTATACTGTAGAAGAAATGGTTTAGTGCAGGGGGTCTTCAACAGTGGGTCCGGGACTTCTTCATTCTACTGTCACACAAGAGTAGCAAAAGTAGCCGCGACACGTTTTGAGCTTGTAGATTTGCTATTTTTGCTATTTTTGAATTGGAATCCACATTTTTGTTTTGCTATTTTTGAATTGGAATCCTGAAAAGTAACATTTTTATTTAATTTCAAATGCATTTAGTTATACTTATGTTAACTTTATGAACTTAAATACAAATACATTGGACATAAAAACAGACAATACATTTGTAATACTAGTCATTAAGCTACTAATATAGACTGAAGTGATTAAAGAGCAGTGTTGGGATAGTTACTAAAACATAGTAATATATTACTTATTACATATTACTTGTTTAAAAAGTAATGTAGTTACTTTACTTATTACTCCCTGCCAAAAGTACTTAGTTACTTATTACTTTAGTTACTTTTTTTTTCTCGCCCCCAGTAATTGCATCCTTTCTCCCCAAAAGTCTGACTTTGCATTTTCAACATTAGTAGTTGTTTTTTTTCTCTTTTCTGCAGCCTACATTGTAAAATCCTCATTGTACACTCATTTGAATTATATAAACACTAAGACTTTTACTGTGTATTAATTCATAACTTACAGACTAAATGAAAACCATTTGACGACTATGAATTGAATACTAAGGACCTCAATGGAAACAAGTATTTTAAATGTATTTAAAGGGCAAGACCACTTTGGTAGAGGTTTGGGTTGTGTATTTACCTTGCCATGGTGTAACTCCAAAGGTGGACAACAAATGAAAAATAATTGCTCCATTGATTAGAAATTGATAATTCAAAATATTCTCCTCATTGACTTACATTGTACGGTGAAACAGCTCTCAAAGTCACTATTTTAGCACATAAACAAACACAAACAAAGCTGATTCAGAGCATATAGAACATCACCAAACCCAGTACTGATTTTTTTTATTTATAAAAATGTCAACTTCCTGTTGATTTTACTATTTGAAGAACTGGATCCGGATTATATATATATATAGAAAATAGCCGACCTACAAGCTTACGGCGCGTCTTCATCGGTTAACAAGTCGCTTATAATAAGCAGACATGGCAACACTGTTTGATCCGGTTTAAGGGCGGCCCGCCCTTCTGCAGCTGATAATAATTCACACAGACAAGTGCGCAACGTTTCCGTATCCGCTCTAGACCGGATCAGCAAGCAGCCTGCATAGCAACTCGATCCCAACCAGTCTACCATTATATCAATGGACCAAAAACAACACAGGATCAAATAAACACACTCAAACCCAGAGTACCACCGAGGCTCGTGAAAAAAAGTAATAAGTTACTTTTTGAAAAAAAGTAAAGGTAATATTATTACTCAAAACGTGAAAGTAATTAGTTACGTTACTAGTTACTGGGAAAAGGTAATAATATTACTTTAAGTTACATATTACTTTAGTTACTTCCCAACACTGTTAAAGAGGGTCATGTTTGCATGTCTGGAATTGTAACAGCTGAAATCAATAATATACCAGTATTCTCATATTAACCTGCGGGCCGCATTAAGTGAAGGTGGGGGCCGCATGTGGCCCCCGGGCCACCGGTTGCCCATGTATGCCCTAGGGGGTCCTCAGTGTTATTACAGGGAGGCCTCCAAATGTTTGTCTTATACAAACTTTGTTTTCTCAAAAACATTTAAATGTCTGAAAATACTAACTCATATGAATCCAACATATTATCCTCCTATAATTCCACAAACCTCTGTGGTCGACCGACCGTGGTGAGAGCAAAAAATGAGAGCAAAAATGTGTGCCCGGTTCTCCTCAGTGCCAGGAGCACTTGCTCTGAATTTGCACACAGCCATTGACCATTACGATCTGAACGCAACTGCGAAGCCCGTTTTTCGATTTCATCAAATCTCAGCTGATTATTAGCGCTTTAAAAAACAACGGGAGATCAAACTGTGCATGCGTCGAATCCACACACCCACTCTGTTACAGTGTTGTGGTCGCCTGCCTCGCCTGCCTCAAGCGCACACACACACACACACACACACACACACACACCGTGCTTAAACTTAAAGGACTTTCATTTATGTGTGTGTGTACACAGAAAACATTCTGTTTTCCCCACGTTTGCAACTACTTTCGCCTGCACACTTCAATGGGTATGGTCTAGTTAATATTATTTCCCATGCAGGTTTAATGTGTGTGCGTGTGAAGCGGGCCGTAACTGAAAATGAGCACTCGTGCTCAGCATACCTACCCTGTGTGAATAATAATAGTCTTGAGTCTCTATCATGTTTTGTGTGTTTCCACTGAGTGCTGATAAATGCCAATGACTCAATCCTTCATGGAGTTTTGAAAAGTGAAGTTGTGTTTTTCCATCTCCGGCAGGACTCTCAGCTATAAGAACCGCTATGTGAGAGTGCCTGACGGTCACTTCTGGATCGAGGGGGACCATCATGGACACAGCCTGGACAGCAACAGCTTTGGACCGGTACCACACACACACACACACACACACACACACACACACACACACACACACACACACAAAGCCCCCTTCCTGTGCTGGAGAGGTGATCCAACCAAGCCCACAGAGTTGCTGAGAAACATTGAAGCCGCCACCCCAGTGGCCAAAGCTGGAACTGCAGGCGGGGAGAAATACATGCACGAGCAAAACATACCAAGATATATTTATATATATAGATATAAATATGTAAACATATTATACATAAATACATATGCATTTACATATAAATAGGCATCTCGAGTGTATTTAATAAATATCTCGCGTTCAATCCTTGACACAAGGGCTGCCGTAGAACGCAAAAAGGACACTAGTGCGCATGCTCATAACTCTATGGTGTGTCCAAAAACGACTCAATAATTCTACTTCCGGCAGGCTTCCGGGTGCTTCAAAACACCAGTGAGCACATTCATTGAAATGATAGATGGGGGCGGGGGCAATCCGCCCTCTAGTTATATTATACCTCTATGGATCCAACCCATTTAAAATCAGAGCCCCTCTCTAGCTGTTTCATTTTGGAACGCCACTAACTGATCTCTAATTAAAGCATAGTACTGTAAATGCTTGCATGAAATAACTGGTGAAAATGGCCTTGATGCTGAATGGAAGCTCATGTGAGCTTGTAGATCTGCAATTTGTTTTTGCTATCCATTGTACAATGAAGTATAAAGAGCTTATAAGAGCTTATTAACCACTTGAACCTCAACGCCTGGGGCATTCACCAGAAATAGACGATTTACACACGTTGCCAGCTTGTAGATCTTCTATTTCTGGCAAAGATATTTGGTGTAGAAGGAAACCACAGCAGACCAAGTACAGAGCCAACTCATGTACTAAATACTGTATGCACTTTAAAAGAGGTTATATACACACTTTAATCATTTCAAAACGGTGAACGTTAAAAAAAAACCTATGTTTTAGGTACTGTTTTTAGTTGTATGTAATGTGTCTATGTACAGAGGACCACAATGGAAATAAGCCCTCAGGCTTATTGTGTTTTTATCCTCTGTGATGATACTGTATGTCGGGAAGTGCTATCGTGCTCTTTTCTACATGATGTAACCAAATAGAATCAATCAATGAAAAAAAAGAAACAGGTCAAATCAGGTCCGTTTCACTAAGAATATTGGGTTTAAGTGGTTTAACTATTTGAGAGATATTCACAATTCACTCATTACAAGTCTGTGTACACTTTTTTTTTCTGTGTACACAGTATTTGTGACCTGCAAGTTTGTGTGTGTGTGTGTGTGTGTGTGTGTGTGTGTGTGTGTGTGTGTGTGTGTGTGTGTGTGTGTGTGTGTGTGTGTGTGTGTGTGTGTGTGTGTGTGTGTGTGTGTGTGTGTGTGCGCGTGCGTGCGTGTAATGGAAGGTGGAGTTGCTTGCATGCAGAAGAAGAATGTATTGTATTTCCATACAATCATCTCGTCATCTTTCAGTCATGTCAGGAAATAGCAGATATGGCCCAGAAAGCACTGTACTGGGGGAGAATGATGACACATCGTGTGTGTGTGTGTGTGTGTGTGTGTGTGTGTGTGTGTGTGTGTGTGTGTGTGTGTGTGTGTGTGTGTGTGTGTGTGTGTGTGTGTGTGTGTGTGTGTGTGTGTGTGTGTGTGTGTGTGTGTGTGTGTGTGTGTGCGTGGCAAAAAACATGATTAAAAACTGCATTTATAAAACCGTCCTGCAATGTTGATGTCCTCACAAGTATAGTAATATAAATCTGTGTGTATGTGACTATTTCATGGCTGCTGTCATGGGTGATGGCAGCAGAGGCCAGATAATTATCTGTGTCCAATCCTCTCAGAGCACAGGCCCGTGCTGGCCTTTAACTGGCTTTTTACGCACACGTACACACACACAGTCACACACATATAGAGGCCATTTCACTGGCGTTATCAAAACCATCCCCAGTGCTGAATGCAAGGATTTATTCTGTGATTGAAGTTTCGGATGGTCGAGTGTGAGTTTGCATCTTTCTACCTTCTCTTTCTTTCTTTCTTTCTTTCTTTCTTTCTTTCTTTCTTTCTTTCCATTGCATGGTCCCATTTGTATAGTGTTTGGTACGGTATGACCCGTCTTGGGAATCAAAATACAAGGGCTGGGCTCGTTTGCTTAAGAAGGTTCAACACTTTGTGCCGAATTGTTGTCACCAGCAGCTGAGATAGTGTGAATAGTTTGACACACTCGATAACATTCCGTTTTGTTGCACCTTTGTGTCGTTTCCCTGAGACTAAATCATTTTGTTCTTTACTGTCGTCTAGGGTACGTTAAATTAACCCAAAAAAAAGACATGAACTGTGCGTAAAATGTGAGATGTGAACAGTCAGTGGTATCAGTGGTGTAAAGTGTGTATGGCTGTGTGAACATGTACTGTACTGTATGTGTGAGTGCCAAAAAGCAACGGAGTCGGATCGCCCCGGCACGGCCAGCCCGTTTTATACCCAAGGGGATGATTGGGACCAGGTGTGTCTCATCCCCAAGATACACCCCATCAGGCTGACCCTCTCCTCCTACACAGGAACACTATTAGAAACCAAAACACACAACCCATGGGATGGGTCATCACAATACTAATCGGTAGAATAATCACCAAGAAAAGCAGCCCTATTGTTTAACATGGTTATTTTTTGTCTCTTTTCAGAGAGGATGCTAGAGAGAGAGAGCCTTGTTAAAATCAATCTTTTACCCATGAGAATTCTCTTGACACTGGTCTTTCCTATTATCCTTTTGTCAGAACGGAAAAGTAAAAAGAAAAGTCACCAGAGGCAGATGTATTCATCATGGACTGCAGCACTTTCTCCAACAAAAAAATATGCATTTAAAATATTGGCTTTAAGCCCAAAAGACCTGAGGGAACAATCAGTCATACTGACTCACATAGTACAGAAACAAAATGAGAACACATTTTCATCAGTGCTCATCAGGACTTTCATTTCTTCCTCAAATAAGAAAAAAACATGTTTTTTTTTTTCATTTTATGTGAGATGGGTTTTTTTATGTGACAGGAGGTCTGGGAATCACCAAGGACCTATAGCAAGACAGAGAGCCCTTTTGTAATGGCAGGAACTTTGCACCACGGTACGTGGTCTTAACTTGTGCATTGGGGGTGTGTCCATGCCAACTTTACTATCAACAGGGCGCGGTATGTGGGTGCAATGTGTTTGTGCCTGGCGCAACACGCCTTCAATTAGTCATGGGCGTGTTTTGGGCATTGCATTAATTAAACCAATCAGAGTGTCGGCTGCCATCACCTTTCAGAACGGGCTGCGCCCGGTATAAGGCGCAATCCTATTTAAGTGTCGGAGATTGATTGATCGATTGATTGATCGATTGATTGATTGATTGAATAAGCTTGACCAATCACTTTGTTGACGTACGCACCTGACCAATCAGAACGTTGAGGTACGCACACGGACAAAGTCAGGTATAGAGCAGGATCCGCTCTATACCTGACAAAGTCAGGTATAGAGAAAAAATCACACCTGTGTGAAGGTAGCGGCGCCTTTGATACATCTTGTCATAGATATGTGTTTCAATATTAATATCTAAACCAATCAGACCAATCAGAACCTTGACGGGCCTGACCAATCAGAACCTTGACGGGCCTGACCAATCAGAACCTTGACGGGCCTGACCAATCAGAACGTTGACGGACCTGACCAATCAGAACCTCGACGGGCCTGACCAATCAGAACGTTGACGGACCTGACCAATCAGAACCTTGGCGGGCCTGACCAATCAGAACGTTGACAGACCTGACCAATCAGAACGTTGACGGAAAAGCCAGGTATAGAGCAGGACCGCTCTATACTATGTATAGAGCGGCGCCAGCGCCGCTAAAAACATGAAAGTGTTTTTTTTAAGTCCATACTGCTATTCATAGGGCTGCACATGTGTCATGTGTTTCGCTAGCCAATCACAGTCCTGAATTTGCAAAGTCAGCCAATCACATTACAGCTAGTGGTGATGACACTAGCTGTAATGTGATTGGCTGACTTTGCAAAAGTATAGATTTGCATTGACTGTGGAAGGGTTAGGGTTGTAGACTGCGTTGTAGACTATTGGCCAATCACGGTGCAGGATTGGATTGGTCAGTGTCCAAACCTCACTTATATTTTTAAAAATCACACCCAGTGTGAAGTGGGCGGTGTGTGGTCATCACAACATGACTCACTTTAAAAAAAAGGATGAATGACTTTTTTTAAAGTCCATACTGCTATTCATAGGGCTGCACATGTGTCATGTGTTTCGCTAGCCAATCACAGTCCTGAATTTGCAAAGTCAGCCAATCACATTACAGTTAGTAGTGATGACACTAGCTGTAATGTGATTGGCTGATATGAAAAAAGTATCGATTTGCATTAACAATGGAAGGGTTAGGGGGTACACAAATGTTTTGGTCGGTGTCCAAAACTCACTTATAGGGGGCGGCTACACCGCCCCAAAAAATACCTCAAAAGTGTACTTAAGTACAACACTTGAGTAAAGATATACTATAATATTCACCAGCAGCTGAATCAATCAAAGCTGAATAAACATGACCCCTACTCATGACCCCTCTGTAGCTTTTCATCTCTCCCTGTCCTCTCTTTTGTTCTATTGTTCATCCTCTCTCTCCATATTTCTCTGTATTGTCCCTCTCTTCACCAACAGGTGAATAATCATGACCCCTACTCATTCCTCTCCCTGTCCTTCCATTCCTCTCTCTTTTGTTACGCCGCCTGTTGTTCGTCCTTCTCTCTCTCTCCATAATTCTGTCATTCTCCCTCTTTTCATTCAATTATTTTTTGCTCTATCACTCTGCTTCTCCCTTTCTCTCTCTCTCTCTCTCAGTCTATAACACAGAGGCGTGAGTGTGTTTGTGTGTGTGTATGGGGGGGTGGGGGTCTCAGAGGAGAGCGGGTGGAGTATTAAAGCGCATGGTGGAGGTGTGTGTATGGGGGGGTGGGGGTCTCAGAGGAGAGCAGGTGGAGTATTAAAGCGCATGGTGGAGGTGTGTGTATGGGGGGGGGTCTCAGAGGAGAGCAGGTGGAGTATTAAAGCGCATGGTGGAGGTGTGTGTATGGGGGGGGGGTCTCAGAGGACAGCAGGTGGAGTATTAAAGCGCATGGTGGAGGTGTGGAAGGCGAGCGGGGGCTGTCAGCTCGCATAGCGCCTAACAGATATCACAATCATGCCGCGCGCTAAATCTGATTACGCGTTTATTGTTGCCTGAAGTGCGCTGAGTGTCTCAAACTAAGCGGAGAGCTTGCTCTCAGGGCCTCCGCCTGCCTCGGAGGAAAGCTGCCGGCTTTGAGAAACAGCAGCGAGCGCGGTAAAGCCTGCGGTGCGTCGGTGTGTGGACCGAAATAACGGGATTATAGAGTTTTCTGTCCACATTGAGATGTCAATAGAACCGTGTCAGGGGATTGTGTGAGATGTATGTATTACAGTGGTGCAAGATAATACCGCAATATAGAAATACTCTGTTAGAAGTAGAAAGTAGCAGAGTTACTTACAGTTATTACTGTGATGACGGTTACTCTGACAACAGGTACAGCAGGTATTTCATAAACCAGTGGTTCTCAAACCTTTTCACATCAAGGACCCCCTAATTGATATTGGCCGTGGACCCCCATCTGAAAATGGGGTTATTTAAAAATTCAGTGATTTAAAATTTCCCAATATTTTCAAAAAGAAAAAAAAGAACAGTAGCCCAAACAACGCGGCACAGTGACACACTGTGAGCTTGTAGATCTGCTATTTTTGAATAGCCAACATATAAATGGATAAAGGGGGTCCCCGGACCACACTTTAAAAACCAATGGCATAAACGGCACCGGTCTGGTATTTTTCACCTATAGTTTTTGTTGGGCTCAGGTCCAAAGACTTCAATACATTCTGAGCTTAATTCAAATCAAGCGAATTGACTGCTAAACATCTGGTTGCTAATTGTTTTCCTTCAAAGTTCTTTCTAAGCCAAGAGCATTATTTGCATTAGGCTTGAACACAAAACACACAGGGAAATGTCCAGTATTATTCATGGTGGTAGTTGTCTTAGAGCCTGCGCTGGTATTTACAAATGAGCCTCGCAGTTTTTTTTATTATTGTGCTTGTTTTGTGCGTAACCTTTTCAGGGGTACTTTGTGTTTGTGTGTGTGTCTCTTGCCCAAGGCTTTGTGATCCAGGTTGTCACTTTCTGACTGAAACATCCACAGAAGAGCATTTAGGTGTCAGGTCAATTATGTAAGTAAGTCAGAGTAGCTTATTGTCGGTATCAGCTCTGCAACGATGGCATCTAATCCCCTTTTCAGTGTGTTAGCAGGGGTCCATGGCAGTGGTTCTCAAAGTGAGGGTCCGGGGACCCCCAGGGGTCCTTGAGGGGGGGGGCTTCCGGGAGGTCCCTAGTAACATTTGTTAACACAGCATCACACTATATCCATATTATATACGTCGGCAATTTAAAAATAGCAGATGTACAAGTTCACAGCGCGACACTTCGTGCCGCGCTGTGAACTTGTACATCTGCTATTTTTGAACATTTTTGAAAAATCTTGAAAGTGTAATAATTTGGGATTTTTTTTTTACCCAAATTGTCTCTTCTGGTGGTTCCTCACAAAAAAGATCTTCAGATGGGGGTCCGTGGCCAAATTTATATATCAATTTGGGGGTCCTTGACATGAAAAGGTTTGAGAACCACTGGTCTATGGGGAGATGGATTGCTGAGGAGGAGTGCAACACCCACCATAAGCTCCCAGTAACGATTTCCAAATGAACTAAAATGTCATATTCCATTCTCATGGAAGTGGAGATGAAATAGATTTCAAAATGAATCCCCATGATGGGGGATGAGGCCTGCATTCCAATCAGTACTGGAATTGTTCCACGAGAACCAGAGTACTGTACGTAAAGTAAGTAATACCACAATACCAACGTAGAAATACAAGTAAAAGACTTAGAGTAAATGTACCTTGTTACTTTCCACCGTTGATGAGAACCAATGTCTTTCCTGCGCTGTTATCTCTTTCCTCGCCCGATTCCGCTCCTGTGTAGCACATGGCAGAGGAGCTTTACACTGAGACAAGGCGCGCACACACACACACACACACACACACACACACACACACACACACACACACACACACACACACACACACACACACACGGCAGAAGGGCTATACACTGTGAGACCAGGCTCAGCCACAGGGATCACAGTGAAATTGCCCTTGTAGCTACACAAGACTCAGAGCAGCCAAGCACTCGGCTGGAATAGCAATACAACAGTGTCCACATGGAGCTGGCCTCTGCTCTCTTCTTATTACAAAGCCTTTACATTTTGTTTACTACTTGTGGATGTCATTTCTGGCAATAACCGACTTGTGTTTCCCCCCCCCCATCCAGATAGGGCCATGCACCGGTTGTCTCTTCGTCTCGCTTATGCCATCAGATACAGTAGCAGAGCGATGACCAGTGCAGAGTGGGTGGAATTATGGGATGTATGGGGCGGGTCATTCATCGAATGCATGAATTGTGATAAAAATGTAATGCATTCATTCATTCCATAAAGTAATTAACACACACACACACACACACACACACACACACACACACACACACACACACACACCGACACACGCGCGCGCGCGCACACACACACACACACACACACACACACACACACACACACACACACACACACACACACACACACACACACACACACACACACACCAGGATAATCCACTCACTCATGTGCACTCTGGTGCACATACACTCACACATAAAATGCACACCCACGGACAGGTGCACACACACACACACACACACACACACACACACACACACACACACACACACACACACACACACACACACACACACACACACACACACACACACACGCACACACCTCAGGGAGGGCTATAACTCCACCAATGGGGATGGATGGTAAAGTTCTTCATCCATGACCTTCAGTCAGGGAAAGTAACTAAGTACCTTTACTCAAGTACTGTACTTAACCCATGTAGACCTGAGGGCGACTCTAAAAACTCCTTCTAAATCGTGTAGGAGCGTTGACACCGCAGCTATGGCTGCCTACAGGCAGCGCGTCTGTGGATTCGTCTATATATCGTCTCTGTCGGGTGTAAACCTCATATTCAAATTCAAAAGTAGCAAAAGTAGCAGATCCACAAGCCCAAAACGCTTGTATATCTGCTACTTTTGATACGTTTTGTGTGACGTTGTAATATGATCAAGTAGGGAATTAATTTACGAAAAAACACAAAAAGTCAGAATATGGAGATAGGAGGTTTCTGCCCGACAACGGCGATATATAGCAACAACTAAAATGACACAGAGGTGTTCCCAGCTTGAAAGGTATAACAAAGTTGTAACAGGTCTAAATGGGTTGAATACAATCTTGAGGTGCTTTTACTTTACTTTTATGTATATTTTCCAATATGTTTTTACTTCTAGCTCCACTACATCTCAGAGGCAAATATTGTATTATATATACGATATATTTTGTTACAATACAATAAATGACAGCTTTGCTAGGTACTTTTTAGATTTAGATTATTATTACAGAACGCACATTAACCAATTGAGCCCTATTTTATACTTCAGCTAATTGGAAATGTAGCTATTTTAGAAATATTCTGGACACTTTGAAAATGTTAAGTTTATTTTGATGCCAATACGTTTGTACATTTACTCACGTCAAATTTTGAACACAGGACGTTTAGTTAGAACAGAGCATTTCTGCATTGTGGTATCGCTACTTTTACTTAAGTATAAAATCAATTGGGAGTACTTCCTCCACCGCCGCTGGCTATAAGTCTATACCAGGGGGGATTGGAGAAGGACTTCCATCCCCATGAACCTCCTGACCTCCAGCCAGCAGCCAGAACAGCTCATGCAGAGCAGCAGTCCACAGGCAATAAGCCCTGGTGTCAACCCACAGCGCTCAGCCATGTCCAAGCTCAATCAGCCACGTAAAGAATTGTGTGTGCGTGCGCGCGCAAGTGTGCGTGAGTGTGTGTGTGTGTGGGGATTGGACCAGGATGTATTACTCTGTAGCCACTGATAGCCATGCTTCCCCCGGAGTGCTGTTGCCTTGTATAGCACCAGTAGTGGACAGTAAGTAACTAAGTACATTTACTGGAGTACTGCACTTTATTTAATACTTTTTTTGGACAGTGAAGGAAACCATGCAAGGCACCAATTAACCACTTAAACCACAGCATCTGCATCGGTGGGGAACGCTTTTGCTGAAAACAGCCGATCGACAAGCTCACAACGCAGCGCGCAAGCTCACAGCGTTGAGCTTGGCGATCGGCTATTTTCAGCAAAAGCTTTCCCCACAATAACAGAAAATGGTAAGGACACTAGTATAGAGCCCTGAGGGACTTTTTTTTTATTTTTTTGGTATTTTTTGGGCTCCCCAGTGTCTCTTGAACCCCAAAAAATATTTTTTTTTAACATTCAGTCATTCATTCTCATTTCAGAGGTTTTCAGAATGGGCGTGTCTGAACAGGCCATCTCAGAATGGCAATGTTTGCTTACATCACGAAACATTCTGCCCATGTATTTTGAGAGACAGAATTGCTCAGTAGCACCCCTCTGCCCAACAGGACGTTTTGGTATTGCAGCTGAAAGTGCTTTATAAGCCTGAGAGAATTGTCTTGGGATGAGTATATCTGAGTGTTGATTTAGGCTCAAAGCTTTTGAAAATGATTTGAGGGACATACACCATATGATATTAAATATCAAATATTTTTTTTTAATTCATGGTGTGTCTCCTTTAAGTGGTATAAAAAAGTACAAATTTCAATTGAAATGCACCCGCCAGATGTGGGTCCGCACACGTGTATTATTGTGGGCGGAGATTATGTGCAGAACTGCACATTTTAACCTCTTTATCTATATTGTATTTGTTGGCTATTCAAAAATAGCAGATAAGTAAGATGTACAACCTTGTACATCTGCTATTTTTGAAAAATCTTGAAAGTGTTTAAAAGCACAAATCTTCTCTTCTAGGGGTCCGTGGCACAAAGCATTTTCAGATGGGGCCAAATACATATCAATTTGGGGGTCCTTGACATGAAAAAGTTTGAGAACCAGTATTCTAATCTCCCAGACGATCCAGCTCCATTGTGCCACTCCCCCCCAGCAGCAGTACTATTAGGCGGGGAGAGAGAGGGGCGTCATAGACAAGGGAAAGTACTATGGTGATGAATATTTTCCATTCTATTTATAATTTGTTCAGCTTGTTGGAACGGCACGCTCCGCCACAGACTTTCGGTGATGTGTTATTATGTGTTTATCTCTACTCGTCTTTGCCCACGTATTTAATAACAACAGATCGTGCAGGGGCAGCTTATCACACTCTTAATAAACCTGCTGGTTCATTTGTTCATGTCAGAAACAAACCAGGGCTCATCTAAATGTTTAAACCGATTATTTTTTTGAAAGAAAGTCGGCTAATATAACCTCAGACTGGAGTCAAATGCCATGTTGGCATGCTGTGCCAACATGGATAGCTGGCGCAAGCTAGCCTGGCTTCAGACCACAGACCCAGGCTATTAGGCGCGAGCTGGAAGCGTGCGTGAGAACGCACAATGCCATTGACAGTACAATGCAAATATTAAAAGAAAATGCCGTTGTTTGTAATATGGTAGACTGAAACCTTGCTTTTTGCGGCCATGATTCCACCCTGGCCTATATACATGAACCAAATAATAGGCATTTTCTAGACAGAGCTGCATGCTGAGTTTAACCCAGTGTGGATCAGACAGGTCAGTAATGGGCGAGGGGTGGGGGGGGCTTCATTATCTCTCGAAAAGGGCCCCCAGATCCTCAAGACCGCCTCTGCAACCTGCTCATCAGGAGCAGTTGGGGGTTACAGTAAGTGTCTTGCTCAAGGACACTTTGACAGTTAACACTGGGGGAGCCAGAGGTCGCTCTACCTTCTGAGCCACTGCCGCCCATAAAGTAAGAGTAGCCTACCTCAAAGTTGTACTTAAGTACAGTACTTGAGTAAATGTAGCTACTTTCCCCCACTGTACTTAAGTAACAGTACTTGAGTAAATGTACTCAGCTAGTTTCCCACCGCAGCACTTAAACAATGTTGTGTGGAGTGGAGCAGGACGTATTCCATCGTAGCCACTGATAGCTGTGCTTCCCCTGAGCGCTGGCTTGGAGCACTGACCCATAGCACTGCACTGCAGGGTTAAACTGCAGGCCAGCCAAGCTCATAATACTTACAACACGCCATGATGACGGATCTTTGCCACCATGCGTTTCAAGAGGCTCGTAATGGCATAAAGGATTAGCGTCTTTCGTAGCTTTTAGCCGGACAGGGTTGCACTGGTGAGGAATTATATCGCGAGCAGATGAATATTTCATCCGTTATTTGGAAGTGATTCAAAGAAGTGAACGGAGAAATATGACGGTGTTAATGTGGAGTGCCGTTTTGTATGTGCCGTGTTCTTGTCTACCGCAGGCTCGAGTCGATACAAAACTCTGTGCCATTTCCCTTATATATGTTTAGAGCATTTTTCAGTTGTATAAAACATGACAGAAACTCCACATATTTATAATATATCTATAATAGACAGAAACAAACTAATGATAATCAAATGATATTAAAAAAAGAAATATGAGAAAGATACAAGACATACTATACATTAAAGTAGAAGATTTAAATAAAAGCCTACAAAAAATGAAATATTAAAATGTAAAAACATAACTTCATCCCAACTTTTCATCAGACCTTGGAGGCAAAAAACACAGCTATACCTATAGACCCCTTAACAGACGACAACGTCACACTGATAAGAACCAGTATGCGCGTGCAGGCCGGGACCAAATGAAACCCATTCTGTCAGGTCTCGCTAGGACGCGCCTCACTAGCCAACACACAAGAAGAGGTTGAATGAACTGAAACCAGCGCACCCCGAAACAATATGTTGGGAATTGATTGCATGAAACAATCACCTGTGTGTCCAGTCTCAATGTTTGGTAAACAAATAATTGGTCTATTAGAGGACCACAATGGAAATAAACCCTTGGGCTTTATTGTGTTTTTATCCACGATGTTGATTGACTATATTATGTCGGGAAGTGCTATTGTGCTCTTGTCATGTGATACAGTATCACCAAATACAATCAGTCAATGAATCAATCCAAAAAGTTTGGTGACAAAATGATGAAAATGTAAAATATAAAACATCAACCCACCTCACTTAAGAGCCACATTACTTTGGCATACTGTTACATAGAAACATGATTTAAGCTTTAACAAGACTTGGGACTTTATCATGTTAGAGAACAGTATTTGAATACCTCTTATGGTTTTTCAGAAATTGGTTTGCTCGGATCGAGAGTGCGTGATGTCATCACTCTGAGTCAGAGAAGATGGTAAACGTGGTAAACGTCCTCATGGACAAGATATTAATCTTTCACGCATAATTAAATTTCTTTGTTAAAATGTAGGAAATTTTGTCTTCTTTCTCACAGTGTGACTGCAGTGACACACTGAGTTTCATCTATGATCCGCTGATGACAGGAGTTCCACCAACACATTGGCCAACACATTTCTTTCACACAAAAACTGCACAGATTGTCATTTTAACTCGCTCTATTTACAACATATTTGAAAGTAGGAACACTACAATCGCACAGATGTGCATTTTGTTATGGTTTTTACATTGGACGACATAGTGTAGCATGGCATTTTTTTTATGGTTTTTACATTGGATGACAGTGTAGCATATGGCATTTTAAAACAACATTTTACCTCTTATGGTAAAACTAATAACATAGTTCTATAAACCATTGACTAAAGTCTGGTTTGTCTGGATTTTTCCAAAAGAGTGCAATTGTATGTTTAGCCTGGAGAAGAGAGTATGTAATTATACTCTTTTTAAATTCTCAGGAAATATGGCCAGAAGGCACAACTGTGGACAAAGTGGTATATCTTCAGAGAATATCCGTGATAGTATATCAAGCACTTCTTTCCAAAAGTTCATGATTTCTGGGCATTGCCATAAAACAGTGGAATAGTGTACCTTTCCGCACCTTTTGTGCTGCTTTAACTGATGTATGTGGCTTGGAGGGAAAACTGCATTTTCAGTTGGCAAACTTGCAACCATAATGTGTCTCAAACCAGTGAAACCACCCCCAGAGAAGGCTTAGCACATTTAAATCCTTTACCACAGCATCTGAGATACATGTAGGATTTAGGAATAGGATTGCTACCTCAACTGTTACTTTTCAGGATTCAAAAATAGCAAAATTAGCAGATCTACAAGCTCAAAACGCGTCGCTTCGCACCACATTTCAAGCTTGTGGATCTGCTACTTTTGATGCTTTTGTGTGACGCTGTAGTATGATCAAGTAGGACATTTACGAAAAAACACCAAAAATTAAAATATAGAGATGAGTGGTTTCTGCCCGACATGCAACGATATACTTAGTTGATATGGGGTCCCTCAGGGGTCTATAGCCTACTTTCTTCGCTCTACACCAGGGGTCTTCAACGTTTTCAGGCCAAGGACCCCCTAGCTAAGAGAAAGATGAAGCAGGGACCCCCTACTAAATTGTATAAAATTGTGTTTCAGATTAAAGTTTTTTTTTTTACTTAGTCTGCTATTTATTTCCCTCTACACCTATAGCCTCTTTGTCAAAAAATAGCCGATCTACAAGCTCTGCTATTTTCGGCTTATGTTCCCCTCAGAAAAGGAAATTTAGTGTTCAAGTGGTTAATGTAAAAAAATAAAATCCAATCACACAAATATTTGGCGGACCCCCTAGGGGTCCCGGACCCCCTGTTGAAGACCCCTGCTCTACACCAAATTTCTTCACTGAAAATAGCAGATCTACAAGGCAACGTGTTGTGAGCCGGCGTGTGAAAGTGTGTGCGAATCTTATGCACATTGTAAAGCGCTTTGGATAAAAACGCTGTATAAATGCACCATTTACCATTTACAATCCTCCCTAAATAGTGTTTGTTCATAAGCTGGTCTGGCTGGCTCTCATTGACTTCAATGCATTCTATCGAACATTCGGTTCCAGTTTGCCTCCCAGGTGCGCTAATGGCGCATGCCCGGCGTAGAACGATTCCGTTCCTTCATTTTAAGTTCCTTGCCTAGAATTGATTGATAGAATTGATTACTTTATTAGTCAAAAATGTAAACAGCACCTGGTACAGTCAGACATTAAGGCTAAAAGGATAACACAAAAAAGTCCTGGGGACTCGTTTCCATTGTGGTCCTATGTATTCAATTCATCAAAACATTCACACACACACAATAATAGGCTCCATGTCGTCAACAAATGCAAACACTGAATGTACAAAGGAGAAACGGTAAAAATGCCTTCTTTCGATGGGAATTTACATTTACCTCCCCTTGTGGTCTCCTGATTGCTGTTTTTTCAGGCCAGTTTTGAAAGAAACCCTTCTTGTTTTTGTCTCCTTCTATTTGCAGGTATCTAAAGGACTACTCCATGGCCGGGCCTCCCACATCATCTGGCCTCCCAATCGTTGGCAGAAGATCGAAGCCTCGCTCCCCCCTAACCGTGGACCTCTACTCAACTGGAGCGTGGATGAAAAGGAGAGCTGAGGAACACTTACAAACATCTGTAGAGGTTCCTAAAGTATGGGTTCCTAAACTAAAGGACCCCAAGTGGAGACGGGGGAAGGTGAAGGTGGGGCCGCACATTGCCAACTGAAAAAAAATACAAATGTATCTTGTATTATTATTTTTCTTTTGTTTATAAATGTGTACAGAAATGCTTTTCTGTATCTTTTAAACTATGCTGATAATAACAATATCAGCATGAGTTTGCAGTGTTATAAATGTATTTTATAATAAATATTCCTATTCAAGGCCAACAATTATGCTTTATTTTTCAACATCTTGTATTCCAACTTTGAAATTGCACTATAAATTTGGTGAGTGCACCAAAACATTTCGCCCATAAAATGGAGTACTGGTATAGAAAAAGGTTTGAGAACTCCTGCTGTAGATACACATGCTGTACTAAAATAGCATCATGTCACACCTACAGTACACTGCTGCATCCATGCCATGTGGCATCCTCCCGGTGGGGGCTCCTCACTGGCAGGTAAGTCAGTAGGATACAACAGCAGAGATAACATCAGTGTTGATTTCGTCGACTTAAACTATGACAAAAAATGTTCTTCGAACTGAACACTGATGAAAACTAAATAAAAACTAAACAAAAACTAAGTTATGATGACTAAAACTAAGACAAACAACATCAACAAATAAAAACAAGACTAAAATGTTAGTTAGAAGAGATCCAGTAAAACTAAAAGACACAATTTTATGTTTGGTTGTGCTCGCGTGTTGCGCTCTGAAAATAGCAGATCTGGCGGTCTTGTAGATCGGCTATTTTCAGCATGCAGCCAAGTGTAAAATCAGCCATTACGACGCCATCAAGGCACCGCCAAAATACATTTTAGTCGACTAAATCAACTGTATATTCACTAAAATCTTATGATATTTAGTCGACTAAAACTAGACAAAAAGTTAAACCTTTCAGATGACTAAAATATGACTAAAACTAGATGGAATTTTATTCAAAGGACTATGACTAAGACTAAATCAAAATTTGCTGTCAAAATCAACACTGGATAACACACACGTGTGTGGGGAGGAATCAATTGGCATGACGACTAAATTGGGGAGAAAAGCACTAATAATTAAAAAAAAGTTAGTGATTTCATCTGGACAGTAAGATATTGATCCTGTCCTGTGCTTGAACTTCATCAATATGTCTGGAAAGATGCTCCAGTACATATGCCACTTTCCCCAAATTCAAGCCATTTATTAGCATTTTTGTGCACTCTCACTCAATTAAAACTGTGGTGTGGGTGGAAATGCCCTCATCCATTTTTCTCGTCAGTGGATGGAACAATCGATCTGGACTTGCACACAGACATTGACCACCGGCATTATTATGCAGGGAGCGAAGAAGCTGAACTTTTCCCCAAATTTAAGCTGTTTATTAGCATTTCTGTGAACTCTCACTCAATTAAGACTATGCGATGGTGGGAGACAGGGGGATGTTACTCAAGGGAACTGTGCCAGGGTTAATTGATCGGCAGGTGTTTCCAATTGTGTTCTCCTTTTTATAGTAACATGCTGGGCTCAAGGCCACACACACACACACACACACACACACACACACACACACACACACACACACACACACACACACACACACACACACACACCAGAGAGAGCACTAGCAGAGAGAGAGATGGCTCAATGGTGCAAAGTATAAAGAACTTTGATTTAAAGCAGCAGTGCTGGGCTACACTATAGACTTTGTGAGTTTGCGAGTGCGTGCGTGCGTGCGTGCGTGCGTGGTCGATAAAGTGCAGAAGCTTTAATTACAAAACAGGTTCATCAATTGTGTCAGCAATACACACAGTAGCACTCAGCATGCTACAGTGACATGCATAACGACCAATCGGTGGACTTTTGTACAGTTACGTGGCTTCTCTCATGCATTTTTATCTCAGTGGGTTGATATATATCTATCTGAAAATGATTGAAGCAGATTTTTTTACTTTTCCCAAATTTAAGTTGTTGGTTCGCATTTTTGCCAAAGGTTATATGGGATCTGTAGCGGCAGTATGCTGCGATCCCAAGTCTCAAGTTTGCACATAGTTGGGTGTATGCACTCATCCCCGGGTATGGACTATAGTTTTCAGCCCATCAGATTTGGGTTAGGCAGTACGGTACAGTTTGAGTTGCAACTCCATTGATCAGCCAATAGCCAGCTATGTAGCTAAATAACAACATAATTATTATGATACCTGAATGTATACTGTAGTGCTTTTCTGAGTACTCAAAGTCGCTTTACTGTACGTGTGTGTGTGTGTGTGTGTGTGTGTGTGTGTGTGTGTGTGTGTGTGTGTGTGTGTGTGTGTGTGTGTGTGTGTGTGTGTGTGTGTGTGTGTGTGTGTGTGTGTGTGTGTGGTGGCAAGGGGGAGAGGAGAAAGAAAAAGAGAGAAAGCCCTGTCGCCCAAGGTTCGGAGCCTGGTCTTGGGGACCCCCATGAGGTCACTGGACCTGAGGGAAGGGGACTTAACATGCGGCTTGAGGAGGTCAGAGAGGTATAGGGGGGAGCCAGGTTGTGGACTGCCTTATAGGTGGTGAGCAGCAATTTAAAGTGGAGGTCATGGAGGACTGGTGTGATATGGTCTCTGAAGCGGGTTCTGGTGATTTGAGCACAATGACTGCATTTCATCTTCCTTAGTGTGTTTCTCCGTCACCTTCACACTCACTCTCTTCTCACTCACGCTCTCTGTCTATCTATCATCACGTGGACAAGAAAACAAAGGACAGGCCGACTGACAAGGTCATCCTTTATTTTATGAATAGATCTCGTTTCTGTTACCACCGTTCTCTGACTATACTCTGGTGTGTTGCCCTAATAAACCGCACAACATAACATCAGGCGAAGGGTCCCGCTCAGAAATAAGAATTCAAAATGTTTCTTTTATTGCCCCAGCCTTCACCGTGAAGGCTGGATAGCCGAAACGTCTGTCATTGACTGAGGCATACGAAGCAATAAAAGAGAAAATAAAAAATACTTTTTATTTCTGAGTGTGACCCCCCGCTTGATGTTTTGGTGAATAGAGCTTCCAAATTTAATGCCAGCAAGGACAACTCTTTTCAAAGCATTGTTAGCTTGCAAAATGTTCAAAATGTTATGGTTAGTTTAATGTCACAGCTGGTGTTTTGGGCCATATCTGCCAATACTTTGACAGCCAATTCATTTAGCTGGTGGTGGTGCAGCCAGTTTTTGGCCATAAATTAAAAACACACTGTAAAGGTTATATGGGATGCTGAAATGGGCCAGGTAGACCGCAGCACATCTACACTCTGGCCAGTAGTATCAGTCCTTTAAACAGGAATTTATTAGGTATTATTTATAACCTCCGATTATTTTGTTGCCGATTATTCTGTCTTAAAAAAAAAAAACTTCACTATACTATATATTTTGAAGTGGTTATTTTGAGCTTGTTATTTTAAAACTGCACTATTATGTAACTTTCCTCTTCTACCCAGGATTTGAACCTGGTTTCCTGCGCAAGTGTTGACAATTTTACCATTGAGCTCAGGAGATAAATTGAATCTTGACCATGAGGTCAAAATTCGTGTCAGATCCTGTCTAGGTGAGACATGACCTTTGACATGATCTAAATGTCTCAATAAAAGAGCAGGGAGGCAAAAAAAACATCCCAATTGCATTAGTTTTATTGTATTAATATACCATACAGATTTGACAAAATTCCATTTTATTCATAAAAAAAAGTTTTCAAAGCATTTACAATTGTTCAAAAAAAGAAAATAGCACATCTACAAGCTCACAACGTGTTGCATCGCGAGCTTGTAGATCTGCTATTATATTTCATACAACGAAGTAAATTAAGTGGTTAAGACGTCAAATCACCATCGAGTATTTACATCGACTGCATCATGATTTATACTCCATCGTAAGACGGAGTCACATGCCAGAAATAGCAGATAGATTGGTTATTTTCTCCATCGTACAATAAAATATATATAAGACTTTATCTTAACAAGGCAAGCCACACAGGACAGAAATACACAAACCTTTTAACTGTTTGACCATGCTCATGAAAAGGCCTGTTTTTTCAAAGAGGCAAATGGCTTAATATTTGCATAAATCATATGGGAGAGCTCTTCTGGTACATTAAGCAAAATGGAGCTCTCAGTTCTGGCTCTTGATTCCGAAATGGCAACAGCTGTGTCACGCTGTAATTGGACCTTTGAGAACTGAAGTGGGGCTAAATGCAGGTGTACTCAGCGTGCAGCCCACTCAGCTATGGTGGAAGAAATAAGCAGATCTTGTTTTACTTAGGTAAGAAGCAATACCACCATGTAGAAATACTTCAAGTGATAGTTACAAGTAAAAGTCCTGTATTCAAAATTTTACCTGCAGCAAAAATATAAAAGTATTGGCGTCAAAATGTTTACCATGAAGTACCAAACGTATAGTCTTGTAAAAAGAAGTACCAAATGTAAAAATAGGTTACTCTGTTAAATGTTTACGAATCTAACCAATCTACAAGCTCACAATGGGTCACGGAAGTATAGAATAGGGGTTTTGTATTCATAATAAAAATCTGCAAAGCAACAAGTTTTCAAATAATTGTACTTGAGTAAAAAAGTACAATATTTGCCTCTGAGGTGTAGTGGAGTAGAAGTTTTAAAGTATTGAAAAATGGAAAGTAAAAATACTTCAGAATTGTACTTAAGTGCAGTACGAGAGTAAATGTACTTCTCTCCACCACTGGTCATGGCTTAATTGGACCTTAGAGAGAGAGAGCTGAAGTGGGGCTAAATGCAGGTGTACTCGGCATGCCTCTCACTACACTGTGATACAGCTAAAACATGCTTCATTAGCTTGCACAGCATCATCTTTTATAGATATGTACAGCTCTGCTGCAGAGGATGCTAGTGTTTACCGTTCTTATTTATGAAGTAAGACAGCGAATAGATTGTGTGCATTCTAGCAGAACTACAAACCAAATTACTTCAATTATGAGTCGGGCCCCATTTGAGAATTATGGTCTTAGCTGTTGTGTTTCGTCTCTGTCGGGTGGAAACCTCATATGTCCGAAACTGTTACTTCTCAGGATTCAAATGAAAAAAATTGCAAAAATAGCAGATCTACAAGCTCAGCTTGTGGATCTACTGCTTTTGATGTTTTTGTGTGACGCTGATCAAGTAGGGCATTCATTTAAGAAATAAAATATGGAGATAAGAGGTTTATGCCCAACAGCGACGATATTATATATTGTATTGGGGCGGCGGTGGCTCAGGAGCTAGAGCCACCGCTTGGGAAATGAAATGTTCCTGGTTCGATCCCCCGGCTCCCAATGAGCTGAGGATTTGTTGCACCCCCCCGCCCACATAAGCTTATATGGTGTTACCTTGCCAACAAACAGAGCATGCTACATGCAGCTTCATGGAGAGACCGCAGGGTCTGCTCCTGTGGTGAGATCTTCCTTTATTTAGACTCAAATGCACTGGCAGACTGACTCACTGCAATGACAGCAAAGGATCCTTAGTACAGTGTTTCTCAAACATTTTCATGTCAAGGACCACTCAAATTGATATGCATTTGGCCGCAGACCGCCATCTGAAAATATGCTCAATGTTTTTTCAAAAATAATGGATCTACAATTTCACCACGGGTCACAATGCAATGTATAGCCCAAAAATGTGGTTGAAGCGGTTAAAATGATTTTGAGGCTATATTAGCCCATTAAAACCAGGAAAGCATCTGTGTCATTTTAGATTTTAGCGTTAAATCTAGATTTTTGTTTCTTACACAAATCTTCTCTTCTGGGGGTCCCTGGCAAAACATTTTCAGATGGGGGAAATGCATATCAATTTGGGAGATCTTGACATAAAAAAGTTTGAGAACCACTGCCTCAGTCAAACATCGTAACAAAATAGTGCTCGGTCGGCACACCCAAGCATCACCTTGCCTCCATCCACCACATCAAGGAGGATGCCTCCCCTCACACCAGGTCGTATGCAGAATTTACTGCCTGTATCTGGGCCATGTTGTCTCGCTGTGCCAATGTTTTAAATCACTTGGAAGGCGATTTTATGCATGAAAATATTTCAGAATCCTGTCAGAAAGTAAATCTAGAGATAATAGGAACATAACTCAACCATATGTCAATCTGACATTTCTTTATTCCCCCCCAAGGACATAAGGGCTCCTCTCTGTGTGTGTGTGTGTGTGTGTGTGTGTGTGTGTGTGTGTGTGTGTGTGTGTGTGTGTGTGTGTGTGTGTGCGTGCGTGCGTGCGTGTGTGCGTGTGTGTGTGCGTGTGTGTGTGTGTGTGTGTGTGTGTCTGGAGGGCAGAATTATAATGCAATGTGTCCCTCAAGACTAGACTAACTCACACCCAAGCGCTTCCATTGATTATGTTTTTCCCAATGATTTCAGTAAATCGTTTTATAATAAAAGAACATTTTGAATAGATTTTTATGTTCTATTTTAAATACAATAGCGAGCTCACAACACGTTGCGATGCGTTGTGAGCTCGTCGTGTAACGACAGCGTTATACGACAAAGTATAAAATAAGGCTTACGTGGTAAATCAGATTCTCATCGATTTAGTCGATTATGAAAAAGTCAATTTGATTTTTTCTGCATAGACGCGTATGATATGAAGGTAAAATGCATTTGTTGCTGTCGGGCAGAAATCTCTTATCTCCATATTTTTTTGTTGTTTTCATAAATTAATGCCGTACTTGATCATACTACCGTGTCACACAAAAGCGTCAAAAGTTTGCGACGCGTTTCAAGCTTGTCGATATGTTACTTTTGCTGTTTTTGAATTTGAATCCTGAAAAGTAACAGTGTTTGGACATGTGAGGTTTCCACCCGAGAGAGACAAATTGATAGTTGCAGCCCTGCCTCTATCTATCTACCTAGCAACAAGAAGCTCTCTGCGGCCAAGCCGAACCAACGTTTGGACAAGGAAATAAAACCCTTCTTCGAGTAGCTGAGGGGGGGGGGGGGCCGTTAATCCCCTCTTCAATGTCATGCGCACATATAGTGGGATAGTGTAATTTCTTTCCTTAACGTGTGTCCCTAATGAAAGCTGGGAGCCGTCTCCAAAACCCTCCACGGCTCATTTGATCGTCTGATTGCTCCTCTCTTGCTACGGTCTTGACCAGTTTGAAATGCAATTATGCTAATGGCAGCGGCGTACAGGGTCAGTCCAGCACTTTGGGGGTTGTTACATGGTGCCTGAGAATGTCCTGGGCCCTCTAGCTGTGAGCGCCATCAAAAAAGCACATAAACTCACACTATAATATATTTTAACAGCAAGGTGTGTCGTTATGAAATGAAGGACAGCTGCACATTAACCTTCCGCAGAACGAGAGGTCACGCATGGTTCCTTCCTTGCAAGGAGTTCAATTGGCCGTTGAACTTTTCTTTCACGTGAATCGACATTGTGCTGGTTCAGTATAATCAAGGTACAGTATGAAGACTTAAAGGGAAATTTTGCCCCACAGTTTTCTTACCTTTTCTATGATGTTATGATATCCTAGGATGAATGGTACAGTAGAAATGTCATAACTCCATCCCGGGTCCGCCACAGCTAAAAACGCGCGCCTATGGGCCTTGCACTAGAGCGCATATTTTGATAGCTTTTTTTGTTAGTTTTTTTGGTGAGATCTGATGATCATAGTGACAGAACACTATGCAATGTGATTATCTTGAATGCGCCCCACCGGAAGTTTCGCTATAATACGAGATTGAAACCTCGAGATTTTAGCTGTGGCGGACCCGGGAGGGAGTTATGACATTTTTCTGCTGTAGGCCTACCATTCATCCTAGGATATCATAACATCATGGAAAAGGTAAGAAAACCGTGGGGGAAAATTCTCCTTTAAGGAGTGGCGATAGTGAGTTTCACACAGTTTAGAGTCCAACGTGTGTGAGTCAAAGGTTGCCCTGTGGCAAGAAACAGCTGAAATAAAGACTTGCATTGTTGACTTGGTAACTGGAAAAGTGAGAACCTAAACATTGTGAGCGCCTCAATGTTAAATTGGCATTGCTTTCCCCCCAAAATGTTAGAATTAAAGATTTGGCATTTGGAAAATGGTCTGAAGTAATGTAAAGTATAAAAAGATTTGAACATGCTTGAACATTTGACATTTAAGGCTTGCCAGTCTTCATGGGCATAAACAAGAAGCTGAAGGGTAAATTTAGGTCTGACAATGATGTACCGTTTGTACAGTATCACCAACAATGTGTATATATGAATGAATATACAGTATGTTGTCTATCGTTAGGGCCTTTCCTCATGTTCTTGGATATATCTTTCAGATGTATGAGCAATACAATACAGTTTGTTGCGTATGCCATTTGTCATTTGAGCTGAAAAGCCTGCCCTCCCCCCAAGCTTATATTGCTCATATTGTGTTACCTTGCCAACAAACAGAGCATGCTACATGCAGCTGAATGGAGACACCAGGGTCTGCTCCTTGTGAGATTTTCCTTTATTTAGACTCAAACGCACTGGCCTCACTGCAATGACAGCAAAGGATCAGAGTTGCCATTTCTGCTGCTGCAACCCGATCTCACACGACTTAGTATACATTGCACGGAGTGTCATTGCGTGCATAGACAACTGGAAAACCCGAAAATCCGTGCATAGCCGCCCCGCATCTCCCCCATTGACTAAACCATTTCGGAGGCGCGCAGTCTCAAGGGAACTGGAGCCACGTGAGAAACCACCGAGCAAGCTAAAGCGAGCGAGTTGCCGTCCCGAATGTTGCTTATTTTGGCTTGCTTCCTAAAGGTTGTTTAAACCAGTGCATGTTTCTCAAACATTTTCATGTCAAGGTAATTATGTAATTGTCCGTGTATCCCCATCTGAAAACATTTTGTGCCAGGGACCCCGTACCAGAATTGTATTTTCAAATAGCCGATGCATATAGGTTTAAAGTACTCATGAGAGACGCTTGTTTTCATATACTGTACCTGGTTGCTTATTTATCTCACAAAATCTCGCAACGTTGCAAAGGTACAGTGTTTCTCAAACATTGTCATGTCAAGGACCCCCCTCACAAAGAGCTGAAAATAGGTTTTAAACAGTGGTGCATTGTTGTCTCAGAGATTTAACATTTTTGGTAGCAAATTGGGGGTCCATGGCCTAATAACCGGGAGTCCTTGAAATGAAAAATTGCCACTATTCATGCCGCTTGAATGCTTATGTCCCTTTTCTGCAATCTTCCATTATTCTCCGACAATGAAAAATAATATTGGTTTTAGCGAGATAACAAATGATGAACCTCTCCTCACATCATTTTGATGTTGCATTTGAAAAAATAAATAAATATATATATATATATATATATATATATATATATATATATATATATATATATTTAATATATATATATATATATATATATTTAACACAAGTAATGTGATAAAGAATTCTTGCCGTCTCTGACAGAAATTAAACTTCATTATCTGCAGCTGTGACTGGCTGGTTAGATAATGTAAATGAAAGAGGAGGAAATGGGCTCTTATTGGAATATAAAGCCTTCAGCCTAATAACATGAAACTGTCAGCATTATCGTCCATGTTGAATTAGGTTGCACAGATCTGTATCTTCACCGTGGTTTTAACCTTGAATAAATCCCTCATCATTACATAAAGTCTCTCATACATATGAGGTATATCCCATAAAATGGAATCATTGCATTTCATTTACATGATTACATTACATTATTACATTACATTATTATTACTGATGTCAGTCAGGCCTTGAACTGATGATGGTTGATCAGCCATAGATGGTTGATCTATCAATGCGTCACATCGTGACACATAGTGAGCTAGTGGATCGGTTACTTTTGCTATTTTTTGGAAATGTACAATTGTTTGGAAATCTTTTGGAAATTGTGGGACATTTATGGACATTTTCACCTGTAATGATGACATGCCCAAAACAGGGACACTAGGTTCAAAGTGGTGAAGTAGCTCTCTATCTACTGTACATGCAATGACCAAGGTTATTACCAATAATGACCAAGGTCATCTCTGTTAGAGCCTCTCACCACTGGAATAGTCTTCCTACCGAATTAAGAGCGAGAGCGTAAATGATTTGACTTGCACATTGAAACTCAAGATGACTCAAAGCAAACCCAACTTGCAATCATGGATAATTATCACCTCAATTTTCATTGTTGTTACTTGTCTTATTGTTATAGCATAATTGTTTAGGTTTTTTCTACTTATGTCGTTTTGCAGTGATAGCTATAACCAATTTTAACAACCTGCTCAGGGACTACAGATAAAAATGTGCTCTTAGCTAACTCACATTTACATAGATGTGAAAACTGAAATGTTGATTGATGTGCACTATCCTTGGTAAATAAATAAATGCATACATAAATAAATTACAGTTAACTAAAATAGTGGGGGGGAAATATATCAAATATATAGAATAAAATACAAATTAAGGAAAATTAAAAACTAAAATAACCTTGGCAATGACATGCCACAAAATAATCCTTCAACTACACACTTATTTATTTTTCCCTTTCTTTTTCCGGTCATGAAATGTAATTTCACTCCACACCACTTCAGTCAATATTGATGTAAATGCATCTGTATTTAATTTGCATATTTTTCAATATTTCTTCCTGGTAAATAAACTGTCCTCGCTGTTTGTAAAGAAACAGATAATTTAAATAGGCTTTTAATATGTCCAGGGTGGACCCAGAGGACACCACATGTCACTGATAGTTATTCTTGTGCCCTCAAGCTTTGGGGACATAGCAGCGTCTTCTCATTGAACATGACAATCATATTACCCACACAGGCAATAGCAACCAAATTGCTAAATTGAATTCCCATCGCGTCACCGTCCGGTGGAAACCTTGTATGTCCAAAACCGTTGCTTTTCAGGAAATGGAAGAGAAAAAATAACCTGTGGATATGAGTCCAGTGTAGTTATTATTTAGTCATAAGCTGTTATTGATACTTTTCATTGGTTCAATATGTATTACACCCACACAGACACTGTAACAAAACAGCCGATCTCCAAGCTCACAATATGCATCGCGACACGTTATGAGCTTATAAATATATATATATTTGCTACTTTTGCACGACACTCTTGAACAGTGAAGTAGGGCGTTAATTTATGAAAAAAAAAGTTTGAAATAGAGAGATGCAAGGTTTCTGCCCGACAGCGATGATAACTGAGTGAGTTAGCAGGAGGGTTGATTTCTTAACCGTGGCAGATGGCGACGTGAATACTGATAATGTCAAATCCATTTAACCACAGGAACCCTAGCGTCCCTATTCTGGGCACGTCATTGTAGGCCAAGGTTTGGTGAGAAACGTCAAACAATGCGGTTGCGACACATTATTGTGCATGAAGAATCAAGCCCCCAAAAGGTTTATTTGTCACTCACTCATACAGGTACAAGAAGCTAAATGTAATTTTTGTGAGATCCTCAAAAGAACAACATACAATGACAATAAATAAGATAACAAATACAAATAAGAAGAAGCCTTCAGTAGTATCCACATCATCATAACTTAATAAGGGCAGAGAGAAAACAGTATATATGAAAGCGTGCAATGAGGCATACGGTATAAATATGCGATAGCCATTTAGCCATTTAGCTGTAGAAAATATCTGTATATACTAGTATCTACCAGGGCAGGAATTTCAGGGAGGCCACGAAATTTCAGAGAGGCCATGGCCGTCGTTGCCCCACAGTTTGGCCTTGTAGGCTACCCCACAAAAAATGACATGCCCTGAGGCCACAGTGGCCTTAATGCCCCAGCTGACTGTACCACTTTCTCCTCTGTCTCTTTCTTCTTGTCAATATGTAGACACCAGTGTCTCTTTCTGTCCAGTGTCTTTTGTTGAGATTTTGAATTCTTCACTTCCCTGAGTGAAGAATTCACTGACTCCACTTCCTCTCTAAAGCAATCCAGTGACTTTGATTGGTGCAGGGCTGAGCATGGATCCGATTGTAAATACCATCATTTATTTATTTCACTGCAGATAGTCTACATATTACATTTAAAATCAACCTTAACCCTTAAATTCAATGAATTCTTTGCAATGGACTTCCTGCCCTGGCATTTGGCCTTTGTGCCTTAAAAAATGGACAACATCAAAGGCCAAGTGGCCTTGCCCCTAAAATGATGAAATTCCAGGCCTGGTATCTACTGTAGTATTTTCTACTAATGCATGTAGCTGCCAGCAAGCAGTCACAATAGTAGTCACATCGACATGACAAATATGCTAGATATACTTGCATCTATATATTATATGTCGTCTCTGTCGGGTGGAAACTGTAACTTTTCAGGATTCAAATTCAAAAGGATCAAAAGTACCAGATCTACAAGCTCAAAACGCGGCACTTTGCGGCACGTTTCAAGCTTGTGGATCTGCTACTTTTGATGCTTTTGTGTCACGCTGTAGTATGATCAAGTAGGGCGTTCATTACGAAAGAGAATAGAGAATATGGAGACAGGAGTTTTCTTCCCAACAGCAACGATATCAGCAAAACAGGTTCCCTGTATTTCTTTTAGAGCAATGGCAACATCAGTGGAAAACATCCTCTGAATTCAGATGATCCTTGATCTATTGATGCTGGTAAACAACTGTGGTGACGGTTCATTTACATTGCCAATGCACTGTGGACTCATGCAGCTCAGAGCCACTGGCATTGAGCATGCATCAAGGATGCATTACGCTAATGCTGTGCTGGGTGAGTGACAATAGCCTTCTCTGTTGTTGTTGTTTTCACTGAAGGAAGAAGTACTCTGATATAGTAGCAATTCCACAAAATACAGTAGAAATACAAGTAAAAGGCCTGTATTTTATTTGGGTAAAAGTATACACGTATTGACATCAAAAGCTCACAACGTGTGTTACGCGTTGTGAGCTTGTAGATCTGCTATTTTTGAATAGTCAAAGTATAACATATTGTACCTATTTATGTTTGTAATAATAGGCTAATATAAATCAGAAAAGTAACTAGTAGCCTAATTAAAGCTGTCAAATAAATGTAGTTTAGTAAACCGAACCATATTTGCCTCTGACATGTATTTTTTTTTCATATGAAAAAATGTATGGACTTATGTCTTTACAGTGTTTTTTCCCCAGCACTATTCTACTGTAGGTATTTCCTTGCGTTCCCCCTCGCAGATTAAATATTCATGAGATGTGATTATTCAAAGTCACACGACGGTGAGTGTGTGTGAGGTGAGACACGGGTCGGCAAGCTCCTGAACCGATGCCATCCTTCTGGGACGCCTGGTGTTAAATTATGGATTGATATTCACCATCACCTGACGAGTGAACCCCCCCCCACTCCCCACACCCCCCACACACACACACACACACACACACACACACACACACAGGTTTGTATTACTATTCTTGTGAGGACATAAACATTTTAGGATGCTGATTTTATGAATGCCATTTTGAAAGATTTGGCCAATTTTTTAATGGGCCAAAGCCTATTAAAGCCTAAAGCCGGAAATTAGCCGATCTACAATCAGATTGTAGATCGGCTAATTTCCGGTTTGTGACATCCCCGCACAATTAAGTATAAAATACTTAATTGTGACTCTGAACCCCAATGCCTAAACCTAACCTCTAAATGCCAAGTTCCAACCCTAAAACCCCAAACAAAAATCGTTTACTATCGTAAACGTATCTCTAAAAAGTTTTTTTCAACCTGAAAACAATATGGTTTTCTTGTGAGGACTCAAATTCTACAACACTTGTGGGGACATTTGGTCCTCACAAATATAGTACACACACACACACACACACACACACACACACACACACACACACACACACACACACACACACACACACACACACACAGTGTGTTTTGCCTCCAGGCCACAACTCTGTGGTGTTTTGCCTTTTTGCTGGAGGCTGTACTCTGGAGGCGGAGTGATGTAGAGCAAAGGCTGATGGGAGTGTAGAGTATATGGTCGTGGCTGTCTGGTGGAAACCTTGTATGTCCAAAACCGTTCCATTTCACTTAGTTTGTTTTCAAAATATAAAAAATAGCCAGTCTACAGGCTCACAACGCGTTGTGAGCCTGTAGACTGGCTATTTTTGATACGTCTGTGAGTAGTATGACGAAAGGCATTAATTTACGGAAAAAAACAGAAGTTGAAATATGATGCAAGGTTTCTGCCCGACAGCAACGATATCGGCTACACTCAGTAGTGAAGCAGGTCACAGAGGCAGTGCAGATGAAAGATGAGATCAAAAAGAGGTCAAAGAATTCTTCAACGTTTGTGGAAATCTGTACTGTATCACACTATGAGTGTGCTGTCGATGGCTGTTTGTAAATGTTAAGCAGCTAACAGCCTGAGCTACAATGTGGAGATTACCAATCTCTTAAAAAACACCCAATCTACAAACTCACACATCGTTGCGTTTTGACACGTTGTGAACTTGTAGATAGCTATTTTTGCTTGTTTTTTGTGCATGTGGCAGTGGCACAGTATCAGTCCTCGCTTTTTTTTGGTACATGACCCAAAACACAACTGACTTGGAACCACTTGATTGCACATCTTATCGTGTCACAGTGCACCGTGGTGCCTTCTTGACGCCCTCTGCATATACACTTTTTCAGTCTTGCTGTTTCGTGCCCTTTGCTGTACTGTCTTAGTTTTGTTTTCTTTGGCCCGTTTTGCTCTTGGCTCAAGACTTGATGGCTGAGCACAGGCCGCAGTGGATGAGGTAGGGCATGGTAGGGCTTGATGGCTGTGCACAGGGCGTTGTGGATGAGCCTGGGGCGCTTGTGTCTCTTGCGAGCTTGTGTGCTCGGGGTCTAATGACATGCCACAAGCTCAGGTGGACACACCTTGAGAAAAAAAACTCCTGTGCCTCTGTGAGAAGTTCATTCCAGAACTCCACATCCGGGTAGATCCGCACCACAGCATTGTCTAGACCACAAAGTCACAGTAGTCTGATTTTGTCACAAAGATCTGTGCCTGTACTTGGCTGTAGTATGGGTGTGTTTCCTTCAGGGTGTACTCGCCATCAATTCTGTGGAGACAGAAGCTCTTGTCCTCACAGGCCTGGAGGATGGACTTGTCATGGTGTGAATATGGGCATTTCACCTCTAGACAGCTTTTACCACAACAGCCGCACAGAATGATGCCACCAGGTGATGCCCCAACTTCAGGAAATGATGGATTTATTATGAACCCACATGGCTCAACTCTGAGATTCCGTTGCTTGTCTGCTGTCTGTGTGACATAAGCCTGCCTTTCTTCATCCTTATGGTTTATCCCCCACGTCATGGGGCAATGTGCGTCCTCTTCTTTGGCTCCCTTTGACTTCAACCTTCTGGGGTCACACACACGATTCACTGTTATTATCGCTGGTTTGTCAACAGTGGTGGCCGCAACGTAATGGATGTTGGAAGCGGTTATTCTTCCTGTTCTTACATTGTACCAGTCATTTGATCGATATTGCTCCCTCGTCTTCTCTTCCACCGCAGCTGCCTGTGTTGCTGTTACTGCTACCTTGTCTGTGAGGCCCTCACAGTGCTGGCGCTGGACAGAAAGTTCACATCCAACCTTTCCTGGATCATGAAGCTGCTAAAGGGACTTTGGCACTACACAGTGTTTAACAGGGTCTGCATAATGATGGTATATCCCGGAAATGTAGACAAACAAATGGAATTGTGCGCCAGCATGACCGGGAGTAAACCTGTGTCTGTAGGGAAGGACGAGACGAGTTCCATGGGGAGCACAAGGAGAGAACGAGTACATTTCCTTAGTTCCCTCTTCAGCACTGGCGGCCTCGTCGAACATCTTCTGTCCTTCGACACGTGCTTCGCCCTTAAGCCAACACTTTGAGAGTGTTTAACCTAATATATAAAAAAGAAAAAAAAACGTGCATGTCAGTTTTAAAACTAATGCAAACAACAAACCATTCACACATGTGGCTACATGGGCTGTCAAAAAAAATCGATTCATGAATAAATCGCGATTCTTAATGCCACGATTTTAAAAATCGAATCAAAATATTAAAATCGATTTTTTTAATTTTTTTTTAATTTTTTTTTTTTTTTTTTTTTTTAATTTTTTTTTTTTTTTTTTTATAAAATCGCAATAAATCGCAGAATCGAATATCAATTAATCGCAGAATCGCAATTTTAATCGAATCGGCACCCTAGAAAATCGCAATAAATCGCAGAATCGCAATTTTAATCAAATCGGCACCCTAGAAAATCGCAATAAATCGCAGAATCGAATCGAATATCAATTAATCGCAGAATCGCAATTTTAATCGAATCGGCACCCTAGGAATCGATTTTGAATCGAATCGTGAGGTAAGTGAATCGTGACACCCCTACTACATAAATGCACAGAAAGTAGTCAAAACAGTCCAGAAATAGCATCAAGTTATAAAGTATGAACAAACAAACACATAAAAATACATGATAACTTACATGTCTACAATAATTTGTTCAGTGTGTGTGTGTGTGTGTGTGTGTGTGTGTGTGTGTGTGTGTGTGTGTGTGTGTGTGTGTGTGTGTGTGTGTGTGTGTGTGTGTATCTATCCTTGTACGAATGACGGTTTTCAGGTTTACACTGTGAATCAGCAGTTTGTGCACCCACCCAGATGTAAAATAAACGTGGGCCATGAGAGATTTTTCGCTATGGAAGCAATTAAAGGTACTAGAAGCTCGGCCGCCCTTCTGGCTCATCCATGCGATTTGGCCCAATTCGGCCTCGGCTTCAATTAGTAGTCACGATAATACTGTAGCTCGTCCCTTCAATAAGGTACTGCATCAGGTGTACTACTCGTGTACGTGGTGGTAGCAGATTTTTTTTGTATCAAACATAGATAAGGGAAATGGCCCCATGACCCAAAAATGGGCCCCAAGCCACTGTTTGGGAAGCACTGGCATTAATGAGCTCCGAGTTTGGCAGCTGGGAGCAGGGGGTGGTGTGAGTGACGCAGCGTGCTCAGACCTGCCTGACATCAGTCCAGCACTAACTCCCTAATAATCCACCATGTAGCCGCCATCTGTAACCGCCTGACATCATTATCCATCATTACTGTAGCCCCAAAACCCACCCTGACAGCTAGAGGGAGAGAGAGACCCCTACTACTGACAGACTGACCCCTGGCTGAGACCCTCTCTGCTGGGTGTCAACAAACAAACTATGTCCCCCTCTAGGTATTTTTTTTTAAATCATCACTGTCAGGCAAAAACCTTGTATCTCCATATTTAAATTGTTGTTTTGTTTTTTGTTTTGTAAATTAACGGCTATACTTTGTTGTACTAGAGTGTTTTTGCTACTTTTGACACATTTTGAAAGAACAAGTGAAAGAGGTTAAGGGAGTCTATCTGTGAGCTTTGTAAATATTGAACCAATGAAAAGTGTAACAAGAGCTTATGGAACACAGGTTAATTTACTTAAGTACTGTACTTAAGTACAATTTTGAGGTATTTGTACTTTACTTAAGTATTTCCGATGTCCAATACTTTTACTTACTCATCTCAGAGGCAAATATTGTACTTTTACTCCACTACAATTATTTGAAAACTTTAGTTACCAGTTACTTTTCAGATTTCAGAATTATTACATCATGAAACATACATCAACCACTTCAGCCCTATTTTATGCCTAGGCTATTTGAAAATAGCCGATCTACAAGCTCACAACGCGTTGCATCGCGACACGTTGTGAGCTTGTAGATCTGCTATTTTCAAATATTTTAGTACATTTTGATGCCAATACTTCTGTACTTTTACTCAAGTCGATTTTGAATTCTGGACTTTTACTTCCAACAGAGTATTTTTATATTGCAGTATTGGTACTTTCACTTAAGCAAATAATTTGAGTACTTTTTCCACCACTGGTAATGCATTTGGAACATGCGTGGTTTCCGCCCGACAGACAGCGTATGAAATGAAGCAAACATGGCCCCTCGGTGGCAGCCTGCTGCTCTCCCCACCAGCCCCTAGCAGCTAGGCAGAACCAATTAAAACTCAATTCACCGACTCAAACGTCCTGCCGAGAGAGTGACAGCATGGCCGGGCTGATAAGGGGGCTCAGTGCACATATACTCGCCATATTACACAGCACTGCAGCGCTGGGGGAGCTCCACTTAGACCTACATGTTATCACCAAACACTGGCGACAACAACAGGCAATTTGTGGAAGGTTATAGGCTAATTAGTGGGTGTACAGCCGCACACTGTGTTATCATGTTTTGTTTTCCCTTCAGGCGTCTGCGAAATGGCTTACATATGAATGCAAACGCTAGCTGTCCTTTAGTTGTGCAGTTTAGTCTGTATGTGTATTTTATGTACACTACAAAGGAAGCATATTGCTGCCATGTAAGGAAAAGACAAATCTGGTTTTAATGAGATACGTGTCATGTTATAACGACTCGAGATAACCATGTCAGGACAAAAATAAATTCTGGTTTTAACGAGATGTTATAGATAGCACTGATCCTGCAGGAGAAATTGAAATTCAGTCGCCATTGGCAGCACATCAGTTAAGCTACAGGGTAAGACTGTATATTATGGTTGCGTCTATAATGCAATATAAGGCTTCATAACACTCGTTATAAATGTTCATAATTACGGATGACAACTTATGACAAGGTTTATGGAGTCTTATAAGTGCCGGTCACAATGCTTTATATAAGCTTAGCAGAACAGCACATTATAACCACCAGAACTTAGTTATAACGTGTCTCTGTTATAAATTATGATGCATAATTTGGCATCACCCACACACATTTATTATCAATAAGATAACATAGATGTACAGTAGATGTTTACAGATGTTACCCCATATAAAAGCCTGATATCAAGATTTATAAATAATGTAAATAATGAATACAGTTTCAGTGGCACATCTGTGGCAGTGGTTCTCAAACTTTCTCATGTCAAGGACCCACAGATTAATAATGTATTTGGCCACAGACCCAGATCTCAAAATATTTTGAGCCAGGGACCGCCATACAAGATGTGTGTTGTTAAAGCTGCACTATGTAACTTTCCTCTTCTACCCCGGTTTCCTGCACAAGTGCTGAAAGTGTTACCATTGAGCCAACATGACCTTTGACACGATCTAAATGTCTGAATAGAAGAGCAGGGAGACAAAATACAACCACCCCAATTGTATACTCTACCATACAGATTGGACAAAATAACATTTTATTCATTTAAAAAAAAGTTACATAGTGCTGCTTTAAAATGTTTTTAAAACTATTCCATATTTTCTTTTAAATCCAATATCTTTTGAAAATGGCAGATCTACAGTACATCAAGATGCGACGTGTTTATTTTGAGATAACTAATGTATATAATGGTTAAACTGATTTTATTGCTATATTAACTCATTTAGCTGGGGACCCCCAGGAGTCCTTTAAGGGGTTCCAGGGGGTCCCCAGCCAAATTAGTTGACATAGCTTAACCACTTTAACCTAGCTATTTCATATGCTGGCCATTCAAAATAGCTGACCTACAAGCTCACCGCGTGTCACGATGCCATGCGTTATGATCTACTACTTTTGAAAAATCTTGAAAAAACTGTGCAACATTTTAACACCACTAATCTTGTATGGGGGTCCCTGGCACAAAATCTGTTCAGATGAGGGTCTGCAGCCAAATAATACATGACATGAAAATGTTTGAGAACCACTGATGTAGATGTTACTACATGTAGCAGATGTAGTTGGTGATTGAATGGTGACACGTTACTGCCCCCTGCTGTCAAATGGAAGACATTGGACCATTATGTAGCTACTATTGTACATAGGTCAGTGGTGCACTGCAAAGTAACTAAGTACATTTATTCAAGTACTGTATTGCAGTGGTTCTCAAACTTTTTCATGTCAAGGACCCCCAAATTGACACTTTTTAGCCCGCGGACTCCCATTTCAAAAGATATGCCCATAAGAGAAGATTTTTTTTACGGCTCTAGCAGTGATTCTGGTCGCAGCACAATTTACGGTACACTAATTTGACATAACAAGCCGTTATTACAAATAATGTGTTTCTTATTAGCAATAGGCTAATGTTTTTTTATTAGAAAGAAACACACGTTGTTATACCCTTATTTTCCACTATTATCCCTTAATTATGTTCTAATTAGAAATTGAATGAAACGTAACAAAAGGTGTTATTAGAAATTGTGTTCTCTGCTATTAGACAGAAACAAACACAATTATACTCTAATTATGGAACTTAATTCCTACAGGCTAACAAAGCCTAATAAGACCTAACAAAGCCTAATAAGAACCCCGCAACTACTATTAGTCTACTGTAAGGGTTTCGTTAGAACAAATGTGCTCTTTATTAGGCCTTTATTTAATGTTATATCCACTTACTTCAAGTTACTTTACATATAATTACAACAGAACTGTACCGTAAATTGTACATCAGCCATTCCGGGCAAACTTCATGACACATTATATTCTTCCTACCTTTTTTGCTTAATACAAATTATTATGTTGTTATTAAGAACAAATTACCTCTCATTACTACAGAACTGTACCGTAAGTTGTACACCAGCTATTCCGTGCTAACGTCATGACACATTATACTTCTGCCTACCTTTTTGCTTAATAAGAATTATTATGTTGTTATTAGGAAAAAATTACTTCTCATTACTACAGAACTGTACCGTAAATTGTACACCAGCCAGTCCATGCTAACGTCATGAAAGTAGAATGCATGCTCGTTGTATATCAATATTCGCTGATTATTAGTCTAAATTTCTGACAAACTGTAGGCCTACTTCCAAATAACTTACCTGCTCCAGAAATGTTATGGAAGCCCATTGCACATGAATGCTATAGGGGAGACCGGGGACGAAAGTAACACTTTTTGTATTTGCCTTCATAATTCACAGACTACTTGAAATATCCTAGTCATCTTTTGCTCTAAGAAACATATAGATGTGCCCTAATTAATAATACAATTTTTAAGCTTTCACTAATAAGGACAAGACTAAAAAATATTAATTTGAATGCAATGAGTCACAGTGTTACGATTACCCCCGTGACGGGGGCAGTTGTAACAGTGGTTGGGGGCAATTGTAACACTGTAAAAATAAGTCATATTAACACACTTTATCTCAAATAAAAGCACATCACTAAGTAATATGTATTTGTTATAATTTAACATTTATACTTACAAATGTTTTATGTACATAATTACAATTATTTTGTATTTTTATTCAAATTATTTATTTTTCAACTTTGTTTTTTCACATGTATGTCATTTTTTTTATTTAAATGTATTTTTACTTTGACATTTAGTGAAATATGTTCATTTACTAACATAAAAGTATGTAATCCGAGACACAAAATCTGCTTGCATTGAAAACACATTGTTACAATTGACCCTGGTCACTTTGTTACAATTGCCCCCGATGGGTCAACCATGATAAAATCCCATATTCTAGCTAGAAACACCTATACTAGCATAGCGTCGGTGTCCAGCCAGGACCAGCTAACTCCATTTTCATTTTTTATTTTTTTTCATAAATCAAGGCTATTGAACACCCTTTAGGTCTGTGTAAAATATCAAAACATTTGAACCAATGAAAAGTATTAAAAAGCGCCTCTGACGAAAACTCCCAACTCCATTGGATCCTCAAACTGTCCGTCAAAAACAAACAACTCCCCCCTCTCCTCTACAGCGCTGCTTTTCAACAGCATGAGTAGAGCGCGTTGCGCAGTGAACGAGGAGCAGGACCACGTAAACAAGCTTCCCGTAGTCTGTTAAAACTATGCAGTGTACCTGTTTATCAAACTTAGCACTGACGCTAATGTTATGAAAACAAGTAATTATATTTCTAAAATCTATTAAGTGTTTAATGAGGAGAGCAATGTGACAAGAAGAAAGGCGTTCATAGCATTTCTGTCGCGCTATTCTACTACCTCTTTGCAGAAGTTATTGTAATATTTAAAGTCCTGTTTATTATTGTAGGCCTATATAATGAGTGGCATGAAGCATCAGGGCATTAATTCACACGTTGTTGTGATGCATTGTGAGCTTGGAGATCCATTGTTAGCTTTTGAGAATTTGTACCCTTCAGAAACCTCTCCCTTAGCAGCGAGTGGAGCTATTGTTGTTTGGACACCTAACTCCACTTCAGCTTGATTTCTGCTCGTCTGAAACTGCTAACTCCACTTGCGCTGGGTAAAGTGTTGATTTACCCGCGATTTGGTTAAAGTGTTGATAATATAATGACACATGCCAAGTATCTGACAATATATAAAGTCACTATACCAACTTTGATGAGGCAGTATTGCTTTGTTTTAAAAATATAAGGTTTTCTTCATTTCCTGAAAAACGTATATTTTGTTTTTGCGTTTCCTGAACAATGAGCGTTTTGGAGTTAGCAGTTTCTGGCTGGACAGCAGAGATAGGCTGCTGATGTTAATTTGTGACTAATAACATAGAGATACAAGTCATCTAAGTTTAAATCAGCTGACATCTTATCTTTAGACAGCAGAAGGAAAATACCGTACACTCAAAAATGTACGTTTACACCTCAAAATCAGTTTTTTGTTGAAAACTTCTGCTGAGATGAAATTATCATTCTATCCTTTCATAGGCAGAGAGAGGACCCTACTGAGGATGTGCACAAGAAGTCTCACCCCTCTAGCTTGTTCCTGATTAGAATTATTGAGTGTGTTACTTTTGCCCCCTGTTACTTTTGTCCCCGGTCTCCCCTACTGCTCACTATTGCATATTATAATAAAACATGAGGCACATTAACTTAGGGTACTTTCTCAATACATTTGGCTAGGTGAAGACAAAATAGCCTAAACACACCCTTGGCTCGTTGCTGTATAGATCATAACATCAACTCGGAAAGCTTAATACATTGAAACACCCACACGGAAAGGAAATATATGAACATATGCCAATATATGGCAGGTATATGCAGAATATATGCTGCATATATGTCATATTCAGGTTCATATATGTGCATATATGTTGATATATAGGGAATATATGTCTCATATATAGCTCATATATGTTCACATATATGCCACACTCAGGTTCATATATGTGCATATATGTTGATATATAGGGAATATATGTCTCATATGTAGCTCATATATGTTCACATATATTCCACAATCAGGTTCATATATTTGCATATATGTCATAAATGCCTACATATATAGCTAATATGTATTTGACTTTTTGCATATATGTCATACATAATGCCTATATATATATAGCTCATATCTCCCTTTTTTATTTGCAAGGTAATATGTGCATATCAGTCCAAAGTTATATAAGAAAATGTATTCATTATTGTATGTATTTCCGTTCAATGTAGATTGTGGTTTGTGGATTGTGGAAGATATAACATAAAGACAATATTGTTTAATTAGGTCTGCTGCCACTCTTATTTATTTTAAAACACAACTAAAGACCTTTCTGTTTTCCATTGCCTTCTAGTGGCACAACAATTTAAAATGTTTTACATGATGTGAACATAATCATCATTATCAGTTATTATTATCATTAGTAGTTGTATCCTTCAACTTCTTGTTTATGCCCCAAATGACTGCTATACAGGTTTTGTATCAATTTTGTAGCAATTATGGAAATATTAGACCCTAATTGTCGAATGTTTAAGAATGTTCTAATCATGTATACTTTATTTTACTTAAAAATATTTTCCTTTTTTTTTTTTTTTTTTACATTTTGGACAAAATAGCCAATTTACATTGAGGTGTGCAGATATCCCATGCCGTGCCCATCTATCCTGTTACTTACAGCAATGGTTCTCAACCTTTTCAGGCCGAGATCCCCCTAAATAATCATATTTGAACTGGGGACCCCCAACCCTAATATGCATTTGGAATGTAGGAGTTGATGCATTTAGTTTGACAGATCAATATTGTGAAAATAGCCGATCTACAAGCTCACAACAACGGCTTGATGGGTTATTTTTGCCTCTTTCTTATATTTTTGGCAATTTGGCCAATGTTTGACCAGTTTTTTTGTATAGTTTGTTGATTACTTTTGATGCAGTAATAGTCTTTTTCTTTGCTTTCTTTTATTTTTACTTTTTTTTTTAGGTTTTAAAAAGTTTACTTAAATTTTACTTCACTGTCATCTGGGAAACTCCCCAAAATCATATGGGGACCCCCCTGTGGTTCCCGACCCACAGGTTGAGAACACTCTCACAGAAATACGTCACGCAGCTCTGGGCGGAGCCTATTCGTTTTGAATTCGTCATGTGGATCTAACTAACGTCTGTCGGCTAAGCGAACATTTATTTACAAACAAATCGGGTGCTTCCGTGCTTCTACTCTACTAGATAGCAGGTAAGTTCTTTAATTAGTTTATGGAATTATGTTATCCAACTTGTTAGTATCGTAAAAGTGCAATTATATTAGCGTATTAGCCATGGATCACACGACGCTCGTCCGTCATGAGCGTCATGGCTGAACTGCAACCTGGTTTTTGTACTTTCTCTATTTACAACCTGTACATCCACATACACGTTCAGATTTTAAATATAAAGTGCTTACTCCATGGCCACGGATGTTACAAGTCTACTAGGGCACTCGGAAATACCTGTATTGTCTGTATTGTTCAATAAAAAGCATTTTAATTCGATCGGTGGCCATTTTTTCCGTATTTCCTCACGCTTTCAACTACGCGACCCTATTGGGTCAGGGGATCTTAGAATAATCTCACATTCTATTCCAATTCACTTTTTAAACAATTATTTTACTGATTTTCCTTTCAGACCCCAAATTAGATATTGCTCAATTTTTCAAATATTCACTTCCAATTTGAAGCTCAGATTATACTAAGATCCCCCGGGCCCTGTGAAGGTATCTTAGTATAATCTGAGATTCAATTCGAATTCACTTCTCAAGTCTATCTTACTGATTTTCGTTTCAGAACCTAAATAAAACATTGCTTGTTTCTGTCTGCTTCTGTGATGTATGTCCTGTAATGTACTTTGTGTAATGTATTGTGTATGTCCTGCCTGTATCTTGAACGGTGACGTCATGGAGACAAAGCAAATTTCGGTGAAAGCTGACAATAAAGTTGTATCGTATCGTGTCGTATCGTATTGCTTCATTTTTTCAATTTTCTATCCCACCAAAAAATCAGGAAAATGCTCCATTTTTCTGATATTCTGCTTAGTATTTTGGCTTCTTTTGATTTGGGACTGACACTGAGAAAAGCTCAAAATAGTTTTTTTTTCCAAATCTTTCATCCCAGAATAAAAATCAAAGAATGTCTTTGCCATTTTTCCAATTTTCTAGCCTACACAAAAAAATCAGGAAAATGATTAGTTTCGGTAAAATTTATTTTACCGAAACGAAAGTTAAATCCGAAAAAATCACTAAGTGTGGAGGCCAAAATCGTCCCCCCAAAAACCTGTTAGGAGTACGTTTCAGGCAATTTAGAGTTGATTGGTAAATTTATTTTACCGAAACGAAAGTTAAATCCGAAAAAATCACTAAGTGTGGAGGCCAAAATCGTCCCCCCAACAACCTATTAGGAGTACGTTTCAGGCTATTTAGAGTTGATTGGTAATTTTCGTTTCGGTAAAATTAATTTTATATATTAGTATTATATATTAGTATTAGTAAGTATATTAGTTAGTTATATATTAGTAAGTATATTAGTTAGTTATATATTAGTATTAGTAAGTATATTAGTTAGTTATATTTTAGTAAGTATGTTAGTTAGTTATATATTAGTATTAGTAAGTATATAGAAAAACAAGTTAAAACCGTTTCGGTGAAATACATTTTACCGAAACGAAAATTACCAATCAACTCTAAATTGCCTGAAACGTACTCCTAACAGGTTTTTGGGGGGAGTATTTTGGCTTCCAAACTTAGTGATTTTTTCGGATTTAACTTTCGTTTCGGTAGTGACACAATGGTGAAAAAATAAATGTACTAAGTCCAGAGCTCGATGAATGTTAGGGACCAAAAAAAGTCACTACAAAGTACTACCAATCAACTCTAAATTGCCTGAAACGTACTCCTAACAGGTTTTTGGGGGGACGATTTTGGCCTCCACACAGGATTTAACTTTCGTTTCGGTGGTGACCAACTTTCGTTTCGGTAGTTTGATTACAAAATGTAAGTTGTGTAAAAAATAATCTGACTATACTAAGTTGTTATTTGTTTGTTTAAGTCAGGCTATACTCTACTCAGAGTCATAAATTTACAAAATGTACTAAAGTACAGTGAACGTCTGTGCGGTTTGTCTTCATCACTGAAAATAACGTACATGTAAACTGATATAAAACTGCTGTCATGTGCAGTTGGGGTGAAGAAACACAACCATTTCACTCCTAATAATACCTATTTGATTTGACATCCTGACTTGCTGCTGTAGCTGAGGCTTGAACCTGTTACCTGCGGCTCACTAGTCAGTGACTCTATCCATTCACCTACAGCTGTTTCCTTGGAATCTGTGGTTCTGAAACGCTTTGTTGTCAACCCCCCAAATTGACATGTATTTGGGCAGTGGACCCCAATGTGAAAAGATGTAGTGTCAGGGCCCCCCATGAAAAAGATTTATATTTATGCTGTAACACGTTTTTTTTAAGTTATTTGTCTTGTTTGTTGTTCAAGTCAAAGCACCAGGAAGGCTGTACTTGTCAGCCATCTGTTAGCTCAATGGGTTGAGACGCAGTATTCATGATCCAGAGGCCATGAGTTCAAATCCCATTGATGTCTTTCCTATGATTCTTTCCTTTGCAGACTGGCTTCCAGAAGATCAACTGAAAACTACCAGGAAGGCTGTACTTTAAGCCATCTCTTAGCTCAATGGGTTGAGACGCAGTATTCATGATCCAGAGGCCATGAGTTCAAATCCCATTGATGTCTTTCCTATGATTCTTTCCTTTGCAGACTGGCTTCCAGAAGATCAACTAAAAAGTACCAGGAAGGCTGTATTTGTCATCCAACTGTTAGCTCAATGGGTTGAGACGCAGTATACATGATCCAGAGGCCATGAGTTCAAATCCCACTGGTGTGATGCTTTCCTTTGCAGACTAACTTCTAGAAAAACAAGTTAAAACCACCAGGAAACCTGTAACTCTCAGCCAACAGCTTAGCTCAACTGGTCGAGCGTCTGTCCAATAACATGACTTGACTTGACTTTAGTGGGTTCAATTCCCACTCGAGTCAAGTGTCCCCGGTAACTTGGGGCAACGGATAAATTGACTGATATCCTTCGTGATGCTTCCCTTTGCAGAATAACTTCTAGAAAAACAAGTTAAAACCACCAGGAAACCTGTAACTCTCAGCCAACAGCTTAGCTCAACTGGTCGAGCGTCTGTCCAATAACATGACTTGACTTGACTTTAGTGGGTTCGATTCCCACTCGAGTTAAGTGTCCCCGGTAACTTGGGGCAACGGCTAAATTGACTGATATCCTTAGTGATGCTTCCCTTTGCAGACTAACTTCTAGAAAAACAAGTTAAAACCACTACTCCTCCTCAATTAATCCATTGCCCCAAGTTACCTGGGACACTTGACTCGAGTGGGAATCGAACCCACTCAAGTCAAGTCATGTTATTGGACAGACGCTCTACCAGTCAAGCTATGCTGTTGGCTGAGAGTTACAGGTTTCCTGGTGGTTTTAACTTGTTTTCTAGAAGTTAGTCTGCAAAGGGAAGCATCACTAAGGATATCAGTCAATTTATCCCTTGCCCCAAGTTACCGGGGACACTTGACTCGAGTGGGAATCGAACCCACTCAAGTCAAGTCAAGTCATGTTATTGGACAGACGCTCTACCAGTTGAGCTATGCTGTAGGCTGAGAGTTACAGGTTTCCTGGTGGTTTTAACTTGTTTTTCTAGAAGTTAGTCTGCAAAGGGAAGCATCACTAAGGATATCAGTCAATTTATCCCTTGCCCCAAGTTACCGGGGACACTTGACTCGAGTGGGAATCGAACCCACTAAAGTCAAGTCAAGTCATGTTATTGGACAGACGCTCTACCAGTCGAGCTATGCTGTTGGCTGAGAGTTACAGGTTTCCTGGTGGTTTTAACTTGTTTTTCTAGAAGTTATTCTGCAAAGGGAAGCATCACGAAGGATATCAGTCAATTTATCCGTTGCCCCAAGTTACTGGGGACACATGACTCGGAGTGGGAATCGAACCCACTCAAGTCAAGTCAAGTCATGTTATTGGACAGACGCTCTACCAGTTGAGCTAAGCTGTTGGCTGAGAGTTACTGGTGGTTTTAACTTGTTTTTCTAGAAGTTAGTCTACAAAGGGAAGCATCACAGTAAAGACACCAGTGGGATTTGAACTGATGGCCTCTGGATCATGTATACTGCGTCTCAACCCATTGAGCTAACAGATGGCTGACAAGTACAGCCTTCCTGGTAGTTTTCAGTTGATCTTTTGGAAGCCAGTCTGCAAAGGAAAGAATCATAGGAAAGACATCAATGGGATTTGAACTCATGGCCTCTGGATCATGAGTACTGCGTCTCAACCCATTGAGCTAACAGATGGCTGACAAGTACAGCCTTCCTGGTAGTTTTCAGTTGATCTTCTGGAAGCCAGTCTGCAAAGGAAAGAATCATAGGAAAGACATCAACAGGATTTGAACTCATGGCCTCTGGATCATGTATACTGCGTCTCAACCCATTGAGCTAACAGTTGGATGACAAATATAGCCTTCCTGGTATTTTTCAGTTGATCTTCTGGAAGCCAGTCTGCAAAGGAAAGAATCATAGGAAAGACATCAATGGGATTTGAACTCATGGCCTCTGGATCATGAATACTGCGTCTCAACCCATTGAGCTAACAGATATAAATATAAATCTTTTTCATGGGGGGCCCTGACACTACATCTTTTCACATTGGGGTCCACTGCCCAAATACATGTCAATTTGGGGGGTTGACAACAAAACGTTTCAGAACCACAGATTCCAAGGGAACAGCTGTAGGTGAATGGATAGAGTCACTGACTGGTGAGCCGCAGGTAACATGTTCAAGCCTCAGCTACAACAGCAAGTCAGGATGTCAAATCAAATAGGTATTATTAGGAGTGAAATGGTTGTGTTTCTTCACCCCAACTGCACATGACAGCAGTTTTAAATGAGTGTACATGTACGTTATTTTCAGTGATGAAGACAAACCGCACAGTACCCCCCCCCCCCCTCTCCTTCTTCTTTTGTACATATTTCTCACTCTTTATACCAGTAACCTGTAAACTGATTGTATGACATTCTATAGTAGTTGTGTATAACTGTCTGTCTCTTATATGTCACCATGATTTGTGTGCATGGGGAACTCATTTGAAACAAGCTCAGTGCTTTTATGAGTCTTCCAGTTTAGTAGACCTCGTATTGTGAATTTGTACTTCCATGTACTGTTGTTCTCATGTCTTACTAAATAAAGTACATCAATCAATCAAACAGTCGTTCACTGTACTTTAGTACATTTTGTAAACTTATGACTCTGAGTAGAGTATAGCCTGACTTAAACAAACAAATAACAACTTAGTATAGTCAGATTATTTTTTACACAACTTACATTTTGTAATCAAACTACCGAAACGAAAGTTGGTCACCACCGAAACGAAAGTTAAATCCGAAAAAATCACTAAGTGTGGAGGCCAAAATCGTCCCCCCAAAAACCTGTTAGGAGTACGAAAAAAGTCACTACAAAGTACTACCAATCAACTATTGGTAGTACTTTGTAGTGACTTTTTTTGGTCCCTAACATTCATCGAGCTCTGGACTTAGTAAATTTATTTTTTCACCATTGTCTCACTACCGAAACGAAAGTTTGTCACTACCGAAACGAAAGTTAAATCCGAAAAAATCACTAAGTGTGGAGGCCAAAATCGTCCCCCCAAAAACCTGTTTGGAGTACGTTTCAGGCAATTTAGAGTTGATTGGTAATTTTCGTTTCGGTAAAATTTATTTTACCGAAACGAAAGTTTTTTTTTTTTTTTTAGATATTTTTGGGGCTTTTTTTTGCCTTTATTGATAGATGACAGTAGACTGACAGGAAATGGGGAGAGATATGGGGGGGTGACACGCAGCAAAGGTCGTCGGGATCGGGAGTCGAACCCGCGACACGCTGTCAGGCTGGCATTGCAGCCTAGGGTGCCTGGACCGCCACGCTGCGGCCCAGGCCACCGAAACGAAAGTTAAATCCGAAAAAATCACTAAGTGTGGAGACCAAAATCGTCCCCCCAAAAACCTGTTAGGAGTATGTTTCAGGCAATTTAGAGTTGATTGGTAATTTTCGTTTCGGTAAAATTTAAAACGAAAATTAAATGCGAAAAAATCACTAAGTGTGGAGGCCAAAATCGTCCCCCCAAAAACCTGTTAGGAGTACGTTTCAGGCAATTTAGAGTTGATTGGTAATTTTCGTTTCGGTAAAATGTATTTTACCGAAACGAAAGTTAAATCCGAAAAAATCACTAAGTGTGGAGGCCAAAATCGTCCCCCCAAAAACCTGTTAGGAATACGTTTCAGGCAATTTAGAGTTGATTGGTAGTACTTTGTAGTGACTTTTTTTGGTCCCTAACATTCATCGAGCTCTGGACTTAGTAAATTTATTTTTTCACCATTGTGTCACTACCGAAACGAAAGTTTGTCACTACCGAAACGAAAGTTAAATCCGAAAAAATCACTAATAGTGGAGGCCAAAATCGTCCCCCCAAAAACCTGTTAGGAGTACGTTTCAGGCAATTTAGAGTTGATTGGTAATTTTCGTTTCGGTAAAATTTATTTTACCGAAACGAAAGTTAAATCCGAAAAAATCAGTAAGTGTGGAGGCCAAAATCGTCCCGCCAAAAACCTGTTAGGAGTACGTTTCAGGCAATTTAGAGTTGATTGGTAGTACTTTGTAGTGGAGTATTTTTTTTTCACCATTGTGTCACTACCGAAACGTTTGTGTCACTACCGAAACGAAAGTTAAATCTGAAAAAATCACTAAGTGTGGAGGCCAAAATCCTCCCCCCAAAAACCTGTTAGGAGTACATTTCAGGCAATTTAGAGTTGATTGGTAGTACTTTGTAGTGGAGTAATTTTTTTTCACCATTGTGTCACTACACATGCATATAGCCGTACTGTGTTTTTTTTCCCCCTCACATCCAACTGTCTTTACTTCTCAGCTCGACTCCTCGCAAAGAAGACACACAGGCGGGAACAGCAAAGCCAGGCACAGAGACGTAGACGCTCATTGCGACAAGCTGCGGCCACTGGTGAGTTATGCATGCATTCACATTCATCGTCAAACACTATGCATCCACTACACTGACATGCCAATTCACAACCTCACCACTAAAAAAACACCACTCTCATTCTCCTCCATACAACACCTGGCCCCTTCATGCCTTCATTTCACATTCCACTTATTCATCTAACTCCACTGTCTTTCCTTCTCAGCTGCACACCAGGAACACACACGCCAGACACCGGCCCAGGCCACTGACATGGAAGCACAACACAGCCAACAAAGGCCACACCGACCACGCAACTCAACTACCCGCAAACAGCCACAAAGACAACAGCCCCGGCCTCATCTCAAACCTGCAACTAAGACTTTGCACATTCTCAATGGCAACCTACACATCCCTGAACTCACACGCACAGCTGACACTATTGGCACAATCAGCATCAAGTGCGTCAAATGTGGCGCATATAAATTCAAGAAGGAGACGAGCAGTCTCTGCTGCTTACAGGGCAAGGTACGCCTTCCAGCCTTCCCAACGCCCCCACAGCCCATCAATGATCTGTGGTTTGCCGACACCCCTGAGGCCAAACTCTTTCGCACACACAGTCGTGTCTTCAATAACGCTGTCTGCCTCGCCAGCCTAGCAGTACATGAGCGCAGATTCACTCACTACTCCCCCACTGTCATCTTCCAGGGCAGGGTCGTCCAGCGCATGGGCCCACTCCAGGCACAGGCAGGTGCCCAGCCTGTCTTTGCACAACGCCCTCATCCATGAAATGAAATAAAACAAACCATGTAAGGGTAAATACAACATTATGAACATAAAGATAAAATAAACCACATAAGGGGAAATTCAACACTATGAACAAAGAATTAAACAAACCATGTAAGGGTAAATACAACACAATGAACATAAAGAATAAAACATAAAACCATAAAGGGTAAATACAACACTATGAACATAAATAAAACAGACCATATAAAATGGTAAATACAACACTATGAGTAGGGCACTGCAGGGAATTGAACCCCATCCCGGTAAACCAGGAGAACCACACCAGAGCCTTTGTTTTTATGTTGTTATTTACAAATCACATGGTAACATTCACTCATTTACATTTCAACAGTAAAGTCACTTCACAATTTTCAATGTAGATATTCATCTATACTCTTTGTCCAGAGTGACTCACAATAAACAAGGTAAACACATACATAGAAAGCAGAGACAGTGTAGCGTCTCAGTAAACTAGGATCACAGGTAAACCAAGAACCTAGCATCAGTCTAAACGGTATAATAAATTAATAATCTGTACATAGAAACTATAGGATGCCAGGTCAACAAATGAACCCAGCATCTGAGGTATTTTTTTACTTTACTGGAGTATTTCCAATTTTCAGTACTTTTACTTATACTCCACCACACCTCAGAGGCAAATATTGTACTTTTACTCCACTACAATTATTTGAAACATTTAGTTACAAAACATACAAACATTAACCCTATTTAAACTTTGGCCATTTGAAAATAGCAGATCTACAAGCTCAAAATGCATCTAAGTGCTACAGGATGAGGTGGAGTCTGAAGATGAGTCTCTTCACATTACAACAATGATGAGCTACGCTGTTGGTCACAGAATTCCTGAAGCAGCACAGCTGTACAGTTACAGATAATGAGCCTATTGAGATCAGATACGGTAATGTTTAGTGATATAGCGCCTTTATAAAAAAAAAGAAGAAGAAAGCAATAAACAAATAAATACAATTTTAAAAAAAACATCACATTCTGGAAGTTAAAACAAAACATACATTACAACTGAAATATGTTTTGTGCAAATATTACATAATTTCCAATGATATTATCCATCAATGACTAATGCTATTATGTAATTTTGACAAGCCATAAAGTCATGACGACCAAGAAGAAAACAGGAAAACAATAACCCAAAATACATGTCAATAATTAACATTACAACAATAAAAAAGGAGAAAAACTAAAACAAAATACAGATAAGATACAATAAACTAACAGATATTCAAATTAATATTTGCACAAAAAAAAACTCTTGCTGACCTCCCTCATCTATCCCGTCACAGAGACAGAGATTAAGAAAATATATTTGCATTTTATTTGTTCATGCTCATAAAGTGCTCCAAGAGCTAAGTGAAAAGTGCAGCAGCAAACTTTTGGGTCAAAGGACCATCGTCAGTGCTTCGCCTACTGACCGCCGTGAATAATGAAGCTTTACCCGCAAATGACAACACATAAATCCACATCACATACATCGCCTATGGTCATATGTGATGTGGACTGACGTGATGAAGACTTACCTGCACATGACTGAAGTGACGTGAAATGATAAGACGAGACGCAAATCAAATTACGCAAAATGAAACAAGACATAAATCCACATCACATACTACACTACACTACACCAGACATACACTATGGTCATATGTGATGTGGACTGACGTAATGAAGCTTTAACCGCAAATGATTAGATCTGATTATATAGCACTGACGATGGTCCTATGACCTAAATGTGTGTTGCTGCACTTTTCACATTGAGCACTTGGATCACTTTATGATCATGAAACAAATAAAACAAAAATTGATTTTCTTAATCTCCGTCTATAAATCTTCCTCTTTTTCCTATTAGTTTCCTACAATTTTTAAAATAAAACATTTACAGAAATAAAAAGTTCTCATATTTCAAAAGAACCTCATAGATTTAAGGCAACAAATGGACCCTGGTCCGCTGTTTCCTAAGTTATGGGTCGGGACTCAATTGTGGACACATTTTCTTGGGTCATGAGATATCCGTTGGTTCTGCACGGAGCAGATACGACATATTGGAATATTGTTGCTGTCCCAAAAACATGAAAAGTGAAAATAGCCGATCTACAAGATCAATGTCACGAAAATAATCAAAAACATTCAAAAGAATGTATTTTAAGAAAATGCTAAATAAGAAATTCCATAAAGAAAAGAAAATAGAGTGAAAATCTCCAAGAGTGAAGATCTACAAGCTCACAAGCGCAAACAAATTTCATAAAGTAAATAATAAAAAAAAGCAATTCCATAAAGTAGGGGAAAAATATTAGCAAACATTTATTTATTTTCTTCATTAAATATTCCTCTTTCAACTAAAACTTACATTTAGTTGAAATTTAAACCAGTGATTCTCCACCCAAGTCATTGTCAAAAACAAAGATCTAATATAAAAAAGTGATACCAATTAAATAAGTTGGTTCCAATGGATTGATTGGTCATTAAAGCATGCTCTGAAAAGGCCCACCATCTGTCCACTTCCAGAATAAGGTTGAGAAGCACTGATTTACACATTTCAAAGATCTACAACATCAAAACATAACCCTATTGATTAAGGCTCTGTACATGAGCAAAATGTAGTTAAGTTTCACAATTAAGATTGTTTTTAAAGGGTTTAAAGGGTTATTTTATTCAACACTTTTTAAAGCTCTGTGGATTTTTTGTTTTACTTTTTTTTTTTTTATGACAACCTGATAATGCATTTAATCATCGGGTACACAATACATCATATTTTTATCAAAAAAACAAAGCAAAAATATCCACAGAACTTACAAGTGTGAAATACAATCTTGACTCTTCCAAACAAAAACATTTAGACATTTGTAATAATTTAATCATTTACAGACCATAAATGTGAAGCCATGTTAACATCTTTATACAAAAGGAAAACCGGTTGAAGAAAAGACTCACTCCACAAAAACCTTAAGAAAAACACCTTAGACAGAGACTAAAAAATATATATTAGTGTTTTATTTGTTCATGCTCATAAAGAGCTCCAAGTGCTAAAAGTGAAAAGTGCAGCAGCAAACGTTTGGGTCAAAGGACCATCGTCAGTGCCTCGCCTATTGACCGGCATGAATAATGAAGCTTTACCCACAAATGACAACACATAAATCCACATCACATACTACACTACACTACACTACACTACGGTCATTATGTGATGTGGACTGACGTGATGAAGCTTTAAACGCAAATGATTACATCTGATGATATAGCCTGACGATGGTCCTACGACCTAAATGTGTGTTGCTGCACTTTTCACTTTGAGCACTTGGAGCACTTTATGATCATGAAACAAATAAAACAAAAATTAATTTTCTTAGTATCTGTCTAAGGAGTTTTCCTTAAGGTTTTTATGGAGTGAGTCTTTATTTCTGCCAGTTTTCATTTGTTTTTGAGATCAGTCAGTAAATATTCCTCTTTCCTTTTAGTATCCTACATTTGTTTTACATGAATAAAATAAAATATTTAGAGTAGTAAAACGTTCTTATGTTTCAAAAGAACCTGATACATTTAAAAACAAAAATCAAAGACATTCCATTTAAAATATTAAAATAAGAGTAATGAAAATAGCAGATCTACAAGCTCGGCTTGTAGATCTGCTATTCTCACTAGGTCCCAGGGAGACATCACATTTCTCTTTTGGGTCTCGAGCTAAAACGTTATGAAAATCTTTACGCTGAAATGTTTACATTCCACTGTCTTTTTGCCATTGCTTGTTTATTGATAATTTCAGATCCAGATTCAAACAGTGACTATTTTTCCTGGGGTCAAATAGTACAATTAAAATGAATTAAAAGCACATATAAGAAGCAAGCAAAATAGAACATGTGCTATTTCGTGAAAACAACAAATCTAAGCAATAAATTAGAAACAAAAAAAAAAGAGGTTGTGAAAATAGATTTCCATGCTCGTTGTGAGCTTGCAAATCTATTATCTTCACTAGTTTGGGTCCTGAGCTAAAAGGTTTGGGAACCTCTGCAGTGGCACAATGCCTGGTAGCTGTTAAATATAGAGCTTACACATTTTGAATGACATCAGTTATGACTGTAATGTTTAGAATACAATCACACAGTTATGACTAATGTTTATTTTATTTTCCGGGAGTAATACAGTCTACAGTGACTGAACTGCCTCTTACACAGTGTCACAGTGGCTGCTAGCTGATGCCTATGAGTTCAATTCAAAGTTTACAATTTTAAATGGTGCATGTATCTATAGTACCTTTAACCAAAGCACTTTGTAATGTGCATTACATTCACCAACATACTTACCAGGGGGAGAGATAGAGAGATGAGAGGGATAGAGAGACAGAGAGAGAGAGATAGAGAGACTCGTATAATTTACATCATTTGTGTACGATTGACATAAATTATACGAGGCGCATATGACGCAATGGCAGCAGCATTCTTTGCTTCATGTTCTCTGCATCAGTCTCAGTCCAGCATCAGTCCATTTTCTTCATTATTCTCCTGCCAAATGACGAGCATTGTACGCAACCAACGTGAAACGAAGTCCACATCACATACTGGTCATATGTATCGTTTATATTATTATTATTATTATGATGTGATGTGGATTGACGTGATGAAGCTTTACTCGCAAATGACGGCACAAATAACGAGTAACTATACGTGATGCACATGCCGACATCCGTCACACACCTTCACATCACATACTGGTCATATGTGATGTGGATTGGCGTGATTAAGCTTTAACGCAAATGACGCAACGCAAAATCAATTGTGCCAATATTTGTCAGCAATACAGCAACAGCATGAATGACATTAGTACACAACATACAACACTATGAATGACATTAGTAAACAACATACAACACTATGAATAACATTAATACACAACATACAACTGGTTATTCCTGTTGCTTGTGTATCATACAACACAAGCAACAGGAATAACCAAAGTCATTAACCCTTTAAGACCTGAAGCCGATTCTACATGTCTCCTAAATCCCAACAGTTTTCTGAAAAACATAAGTTTCTATATCAGTGGTTCTCAAACTTGTTCATGTCAAGGACCCCCAAAATGATATGTATTTGGCCGCGGACACCCATCAAAATATTTTGTTCCACTGACCCCCCCAGAAGCAAAGATTTGAATTAAAAAATATTTGCTTTAAAAATATATATATATTCAAAGATTTGCACACATTTTCACGTATTTTCAAAAATAACAGATCTACAAGCTCATAGCGCGGCACTCGGTGCTGCGCTATGAGCTTGTATATCTGCTATTTTTGAATAGCCAAAGTGTAAAATAAAGCTTTTTAGCTCAAATCTAAAAATGACACAGTTCCAGGTCTTAATAGGTTAAATGCATATGATATGAATGATGGCCCTACATCTCTCCCTGTTCTGACCTACTGTAAACAACGGCGTGTACCTCGCCTAAAAGAAAAAATTGCCGACCGATGTGAATGACGAGCTATCCACAAATGTCGTGAAATAATCACAAAATCACATAAATCCACATCACATAAGACCAGTAATGTGATGTTATTATTATTATTATTATGTGATGTGGATTGACGTGATGAAGCTTTACTCGTAAATAGCCTGAAACGGTACAACACCAATTAAATTACGCGAAACGACACACGACGTAAAGGACGACATGCATCACATACCTCCACATATGTTCATATGTGACGTGGACTAACGTGATGATGTTTTACCCGCATATGTTGTGAAATGACACAACACATACATCACATCAATGCACATCACATACGGCCCCCCTGTACGGTCATATGTGATGTGGGCTGACGTGATGAAGACTTACCTGCATATGACGGAAGCGACGTGAAATCAAATGTAATTTTTACCCGCATGTGTTGTGAAATGACAACACATACATCACATCAATCCACATCACATACTACACTACACTACACTACACCATGGACTTATGTGATGTGGGCTGACGTGATGAAGACTTACCTGCACGGATGTGACGTGAAATCCTGAGACGCGACGTAAATCAAATTACTTAACGCAAAATGCTACGAGACATAAATCACACAAACGCTGGCCGTGACCCAATAATAAAAAACACTGGTCCAGTCCCTTCTTACTTATTCTTCAAGAATGACGGGCATTGAACGCAAACGACGCAAACCGCTGGCCCGCCACCCGTTAAATGACGCAACGCAAGCGGCACTACGCGAACGACGCTGATAGTGCAAATTTTACGGTTAAAGCTAAAAAAATGTTTAGTTGATACTATGACAGGGCAAAAAAAGCTATATTTTTAACTTTATCAAAAGTAGATAAAGCACAAATAGGTTTAACTATGTGAGTTTGCTATGTGACCAAGAGCCACATATACTATACCCTGTCACTATATTATACAACCTAGTATACATATACTGTACCCCGTCACTACATTATACAGCTTAGCGTAGGCCTACATATACTGTACCCTGTCATTACATAAACAGCCTGGTATACGTATACTGTCAGTACTACAAATGGAACCAAATGGACCAGTGACGGGTCCATTTGGTTCCATTTGTACACACAAAAACCACAAGACACATGGAAACAAAAAGGTTATAACTTTATTCAAGCAAATAATGAAGAGAAAAGAGGGGAAGTTAAAGTATGGAGGTCAGGCAGAAACCGTGTATGTCCAAAATTGTTACTTTTTAAAATGGACACAAAATAACCTGTGTTCCAATGTAATTATCATGATCTTTGCGTTGTGTGCCTTGTAGATCGGCTGTTTGTACTGCTTTAGTGTGTGACACTGTCACACGGTATGACCAAGTAAAGAAATGTATTTAAGACTACACACACACACACACACACACACACACACACACACACACACACACACACACACACACACACACACACACACAAGGTTTCTGCCCGACAACCAATGATAGACCGTGTCACTACTATCACTTACCTTGAACAGCAGCCACGACTCAAACAGCAAATGAAATTAAAAAACACTAAGAAAGAAGCAAATGACACATCGCACATCATTTGCCTTCTCTTTTAGTTTGCACAGACCTACAGCATAGATGACTGTAAACACGGTGTTAATGGGGCTACATGCTACCATAATGATACCAGACATAAATCACATAGCTCCACATCACATACATTTGTACACACAAACCACTAGTGAAGAACTAGTGCAATAGACAGGCAAGAAGAAAGAAATGTGTTTGTGAAAAGAAAGATAGACAAAAACAAAAAATCGATCAAATAACTCAGACACAAAAGTAAATAAAAACAAATAATTTTGTTATTGCTTTATTAAAGCAAAGAATAGAGAAAAAGAGAAGTTACGACCACATGTGGTCGTATGGGATGTGGACCGATGTGATCAAAGCTTTGGGCGCAAATGACGTGAAACAATAAATAAAATCACATAAATCCACATCACAAAAAGGCACATGGTCCTACAGTGTGTGATGTGGACCGACGTGATGAAGCTTTACCCACAAATGACGCGATGCAAATGACGTGAAACGATAGACGACGCAAATGACCACATACATGGTATGGTAGCATGTAGCATGTAGCCCCCTTAACAAGCAGCAGCTGCAATCAAAAGGTTCCTACCTTCCTGCCATCTTCACTTACGGACGACTTCTTCTTGTCATCTTCGTGTTCTGTAAAGACACAAAAAAGAAAACAAAAACGTTGAGTTGAGCAGGCCTTACAGGGTGACATTTTGGAAGCCAAGAAGATGGTCTGTAGAGCCATAAGCTGGTCACTGACAGGGCTGTGCCACCATTATGGCATTTTACTTGAGTAATTGTCACAAATAATTGTGATTAAGGATTTAATTGTATTGTACATGAACATTGAACATGTTTGAAAATAAATTACATTTTTTGTAACCAGAAGAGTGGGCACCCGGGAAAAGTGGGCACTTCAATGTGTAATTGGCCATTTCTATTCCTCAAAGTACGTAATTAAGTAACTTAAAGGAGTAGTTCACCCACAAAATGACTTATTTTCTATCAATTGCACACGCCATGAAGCCTTGAATTCATGGATTTGTTTTTGTCGCATTCCTATGCCAATAATTAGATTCCCGTCTCCTACCGGCTAATGTATCCGGTAGGAGACACAAAGTAAAGTATTTGTGTCTCCTACCGGAAATACACCCGGTCATCAAATTATTGGCTTAGTAATGAGACAAACTAAAACAAAATCATGAATTCAAGGCTTCATGGGGTGTGCAATTTATAGAAAATAAGTAATTTTTAGGGTGAACTACTCCTTTAAGTACATGATTTGAAGATGCTTGACTGGCCTACAGCCACTGTGGGCATAAAACAATACGTTTTAGGTCTGATAATGATGTACCCACCCCTACATGTTCACATCATGTATACTTTACATTACTTAAAAAGGGATAGTTCACCCAAAAACGTACTTTTTTTTCTATCGATTAGTCACCCCATGGAGCCTTGAATTATGGACCGGTAGGCAGCGGTTCCGGTAGGAGACACAAAGGAGACTCTTTGTGTCTCCTACCGGAACCGCTGCTGGTCATCAAATTATTGGTTTAGGAATGAGACAAAAACAAAAACATATCCATGAATTCAAGTCTCCATGGGGTGACTAATCCATAGGAAAAAGTGTTTTAAACTATCCCTTTAAGACAGGGGTCTTCAACGTTTTCAGGCCAAGGACCCCCTAGCTGAGAGAGATGAAGCAGGGACCCCCTCTATACTGTATAAAATTGTGTTTGAGATAAACTTTTGCTGCTCTTTTGGCGGACCCCCTGTAGTAACTCTGGGTCCCGGACCCCCTGTTGAAGACCCCTGCTTTAAGAACATTTTGCAAATTCTTCATTTGCTTTACATTTTGGGAGAAAAATTGCCAATTTAACAAAGAAGTGCCGTCTATTCCTGTATCAAACACCATGTTCAAGTAAAGTCTACAATACTTATCATTTCATCAAGTTTCAGAAACAACTAAAGACAGTGGCTCTCAAACGTTTTCATATCAAGGACCCCCACATGAATATTCATTTGGCCAAGGATTGGGCCTCTTCCTTACTTCCTTCACATTACCACGTTACCAATGATACTAATGAAGGCTCTGTTCTATTTAGTGTAGCACAGTGGTTCTCAAAGGACACCCATAACTCTGAGTGTACAAATGGAACCAAATGGACCTGTAATTTGTTTCCATCTGTACACTCAAGAGTTACAAACCCGTAAGGGTCCATTGGGAACAGAGCCTTCATTAGCATCATCGTAACACCTGTGAAGGGAAGTGAGGAAGAGGCCCGATTTATTTCCAATATGGCCGCTGATTCCAAAACTCCAGTTTGTGCCTCCTACCTCCAGCGTGGTTGTGTGTTACAGTGAAATTGGTGACCTTCAGAAAACATGCGACCATCTCATGGACTTCACAAAAACATCACCATGTCCAAATGTAAATAACAATGTGTTTATGAACAGAGCAACTCTGTTCATAAACTAACAGCAGTGATTTACTTTGGATGTTTGACATGTGATGGACACATCTTTTGTCAGGTCACCAATTTCTCCATAACACTGGAGGAGGCAGAATGTTGAGGGTTGGGATTCGGCTTGAAAATAAAACCACAGACGTCTTGGTTCAGCTCTCAGCCGCTAGACCAGTGGCTCTCATACCAGTCATCAGTTACCATGAGTATAAACCCTAGGGTTTATACTAGACCAGTGGCTCTCAAAGTGATGTCAGTTACCATGAGTATAAACCCTAGGGTTTATACTAGACCTGTCACAATTATTACGTAATAGCCTAATTGCAATTATTTGAATTTGCAATTGTGTTTTGCATAATCATCATAGTCATTACCATGTTAAAAAGTTTCATATATTTTCAAATATTTTGTGGAAATAGCAGATCTACCAGCTCAAAACGTGTTGCGATGCGACACGTTTTGAGCTTGTAGATTGGCTATTTCCACTCTGCTAATCCCACTATGAATGTATTTTTTGTAATTAAATGATGTATATTATTTGTCATATCTACCTTGTGCAACTTTTGTTTACGAAGCCCTAAAAGCCAAAAATAAATTACATTTGTATTCATAATGTTCCCATGCTCAACGTCAAACACAATTAAATCTTTGATCACAATCAATCATGTGACAATGAATCGTCAACTTCCATTTTGTAATGGTGACACAGCCCTAGTTTATAATGGCCAGCAGTGGTGGAAGAAAATACTTATTTGTTTTTACTTAAGTAAATGTATCACTACTGCAATGTAGAAATACTCTGTTACAAGTTAAAGTCCAGAATTCACTTGAGTAAAAGTACAAAGGTACTGGTATCAAAATGTACTTGAAGTGCCAAAAATAAAAAAGTACTCATTATGTAGAATATCCCGTTTCTCAAGTTTTCAAAATATATCAAAATCTTTTGAAAATAGCCGATCTACAAGCTCACAATGTGTCGCATCGCATTGTGAGCTTGTAGATCGGCTAATTTCAAATGGCCAAAATGTACAGTATATAGGGCTGAAGTGGTTAATACATGTTTTGTAATTAGTCAAAATCTACAAAGTAACTAAAATAAAGTTTTCAAATAAATGCAGTGAAGTAAAAAGTACAATATTTGGATCCGAAATGTAGTGGAGTAAAAGTATTGAAATTTGGAAATACTCAAGTAAAGACAAATACCTTGAAATTGTACTTTATACAGTACTCAAGTAAATGCACCTAGTTACTTTCCACCACTGCTGGCTAGGTGTGATCCAGGTTACAGGTACGTACCGTGTGGGGTCTCCCGCCGCTCGGTTGAAGATAGCTGGTATTAATAGAGCCGCGTAGGTTGTATGGCACCACGTCCCGAGCACCGTACGCCTTGTATCTCCAACGGAGAGCGTTCGTTGGCACCGTTATACGTTTCAGCTCTCAGGGCTCGCTGCTGCGTCGAAGTTCCATCTTCCTGCCCCTTGTCCTGAGTTACAGACACTCTATTACCAGCTATCTCCTGATGACTCCATCCATCCATGACCTTCACTGAAGAACTCATGCAGTGAGTCAAACGCTGAGTCATAGCTAGAAGCCATGACTCAGCGTTTTTAACTCACTGTATGAAGTAGATTTAGTCCACTCTGCAGAAGGTCACCACATGATTAACCTGCAAGACACAGATATACACCAATATTACATATAATATATTGTAGAATAGAATATTAAGATTGTAAAACAAAAAACAAACAAAAAATACATATATATATATTCCTTAAAGATAGGGTAAGTTATATTTTTTGGTATTTTTTAAAAAGGTTAAAGTATTATATTCTGATATAATCATTCCTACAGAGTGTTTGTTCGGTCACAGGGGTCTCTCCAGCTCTTTGATAAACACAATATAGTACACGTTCAGGTAGGTGACACAATGTAAGCCAATCAGGAGAGGGCACTGAAAATGCATGTTCTGTTTAATAAAGAGCTGGAGAGACATGGGAGACTCCTTTTACTGAACAAACACTCTATAGCAATGAGTACTATCACAATATAGAGCTATTTAATATTGTTACTGAACAAACACTCTATAGCAATGAGAACTACCAGAATATAGAGCTATTTAACACTTATTTTAGGCTAGTGTTAAGCATAAGTTCGAAACTGTCGGGCAAAAATCTCTCATCCTACTTGATCTATACTACAGCGTTGCATAAAGCATCAAGTAGCAGATCTACAAGTTTGAAACGTGACGCTTCGCGCCACGTTTCGAACTTGTAGATCTGCTACAATTTTTTAATCCTGAAAAAGGTTTTGGACATAATTAGGTTTCCTCCCAAGTTTCTAATCTCCTGTTACAATGTAGCGCCGTTATCTCTCCTATCTTAGGCTTTAACATTTGTTTTGTTCTAGATATTTTATGAAAAGTATGAAATGTGAAGGTGCTGTACAAATAAGGTTTTATTATTATGATCTCGCCCTGGTCCAGAGAGTCAGTGAGTTCTCCCTAACGCTCTGCCAGGCGCTCTGCTCTGCTTATAGACAAGGAATTCCACTGTCCTGCGAGGGCTCCAACAGTAGTGAAATTAAACAAAACCATTTCACTACACACCCAAACAAAGGCTGTTTTGTGTTGTTGAAAGTCTGTTCTCGGAGGTGGGAAGCCTCTCAGCACCCCACCTTCTCTGTAAAATACACTTTTTGGCCAGAAAATAATATTTCATCGGAAGAAAAAAATGTTTTTGGTTGCTCCACTGCGCCCTCTACAGATCTGGTCAATGGAATTTTTCTATTGACCAGATTTTTGCATTCCGGTGAAATATTTTCTTTTCTGATCAAAAAGTGTATTTTACAGAGAAGGTGGGGTGCTGAGACGCTTCCCACCTCCGAGACTAGACTTTCAACACGTTTTTGGAGTGTTCTTGAACACTCCAAAAAATAGTGTTTGTAGTTAGTTCCATGTTAAAGTCTCAAACATCTTGATAAATGTATATTACTCTAAATATAAAGTGTTTATCCCAAAGCTACAGATGTTATCCCACCACATGGACCCTTTGTGTTCAGCAATATTCCGTATTATTCAATTAATAAATGCTTTAATCTGGTCTGTCAGAACATCACTGTATATCATTCAATGGGTGTAAGTGGCGCTGATGCAGCAGGTGAACGCCGGTATTACATCCCATGTAATCCAGGAAATACAATGATGTTCATCCACAGACGGGATTAAAACACTTCTTTATTAAACTATACTGAATATCAAGAGAACACCAAGACCCCGTATGTACGGATAACATCTGTGGCTTTAAGATAATAACTTTATATTTACAATGAATACAGACATGTAGACGCACGAGCCTTAAAACACAGAAAACCACACTATTTAGGAAAGTGGCGCAGCAGGTGACCGCAGGTATTACACTACAAGTGAATGTGGAAATAGAATGGCGTTCAGACACACGCGCGATTAAAACACGTCTTTATTCAACGTTAAGTAATATTACGGAACAAACCTGACCCGTATGGACGGGTAACATCCATGTCTTTGGGTTTAAACGCGTTATGTGTTGGATTGGGCTCATTTATGGGGATTTACGAGCCGTTTAAAATTACCAACACACATCAGACTCTATCACCATAAATAAAATCCCTGACCAGTCTAGATCCAAAGCCTAAATAGATTATAAACCCACATGAATGTAATGTTCTATGTTTGTATGGTGGGGTTAGATCTACAAACCCCCACACAGTGAGTGTGGTTTAAGCCAGGTTTAAACTTTAGGTGACATTTAGTTGTGATCATTTGGAACAAATGTTTGTTGCAATAGCCTTGAATGAAGACTATTATAGTTGTATTTTCTCAATTTTGATTATTTGCATATCAATGAGGTAAAAATCTGACTGATCAAAATGACTAGTTTGATGCATTTTCTCCCTCGGTTATAAAAAACAATATTTCATATTTATGCCCATTTTGGTGTCATAATAATTCACAGTCCTAGCACACCTCGAATGCTTAAATAATAATGGTGTTAAATATTGGTGGATAAAAACGTGTCATGTTGATATAAATCAAACATCAGTTTTACCTTCTTCTACAGAGCAGCACCACGTTACAAACAAAACTGTAAGAACCATCCGTGGTGCACCTGCGTCCAATTTAAACCCGTATTCACATCCGGTCTAGAGCCCCGCCTACTGGATCTGGTATGTTGAACGCGTACGTGGACGCATCATTTCCTTTTCGTTTTCCAACCGGATCTTCTTCCTGCAGAGTGAATTGATCCCCAGACTGCTTTCAAGTAATCAACGCTAAATCATCTACTGCTGTGTGGAGGATGCAGTGGTGTAAAGTAACTAAGTACATTTACTCAAGTACTGTACTTGAGTACAATTTTGAGGTGTTTGTGCTTTACTTGAGTATTTCCAATTTCAAATACTTTTACTATTACTCCACTACATCTCAGAGTCAAATATTGTACTTTTACTCCACTACAATTATTTGAAAACATTAGTTATAGTTACTTTGTACATTTTTATTATTATTACAAAACATACATTAACCACTGCAGCCCTATGAAAATAGCCGATCTACAAGCTCACAAGAAGTAGCAAAGCGATGCGTTATGAGCTTGTAGATCTGCTATTTTCAAAGCATTCATACATTTTTGAAACTTGTGAAATGGGACATTCTGCAAAATGTAAATACTTAATTACTTTAAGTACTTAAGTATATTTTAATTCTAATACTTTTGTACTGTACTACTGGTAAATGTTGAATTCCGCACTTACAGAGTATTTCTACATTGCAGTATTGATACTTAATAAGTAAAAATGTGAGTACTTTTTCAACGGTCACCAGACGTCTCGACCCAGGACAATTCGCCCAGCCGCGAATTTGAGACAGCTCGACCCAAATCGACCGGGTCTAATTGTCTGAAGTAGTATCTCTGTGTAACCCCTCTTTTCTAAATGAAATAATAATGTATGCCTTATTGTAATGTTGTCTGTTTTGTCCTCCCCTCCTCTAAAATCATTTGACGGAATAGATTGAAGAGACAGAGAGAGAGACATGGAAACGGAATAGATTGAAGATAGAAACGGAATAGATTGAAGAGACAGAGAGAGAGACATGGAAACGGAATAGATTGAAGATAGAAACGGAATAGATTGAAGAGAGAGAGAGAGCCATGGAAACGGAATAGATTGAGTCATGTTTTTTGCAATTCAACTTAAATGAGTCTGCATCAAGTGAGGCTTGAACCGGCAACCTTGCGATCGTGAGGCACTCTTAGGTAGCTGCAACACTACCTATAGTGCTATAGCTTTGTCCAGGCTGATATTGTCTGTTGAGGATCACAAACTCTTGCCTTCTGTCATGACCCAAGCCCCTGTTTCACTAACACAAAGATCACTCGTTCACAAACCATTTACCAATGAAGAAATTGTACATCTCCTCAGAACCAAAACTAGTGAAAGTAGCCGATCTACAAGCTCACAAACCATTAAAAGTTGTCAGATTGTACATCGGCTATTTTCACAATGAAGTATGTTATACATTGAAAAAACATACTCTCATTGCTATCTGAAAAGTTGTGAGATTGTAGATCAGCTATTTTCACAATGAAGTATGTAAAAAACACTCAATTAAGTATTTCATGTTATCTTTAACAATTGCAAATGTATTCATTGATAGTCATGTTGTGTGAAATGCAACTTAGATGAAGTCTGCACCAAGTGAGGCTTGAACCTGTGACCTTGAGGTTGTGAGACATACACTTAAGCGGGACGCTATTGGACCAACAGACAAACCTCTGAAGGGCCAGTGAGAGAGAGACAGACAGACATGGAAACTGGAGAGAGAGAGAGTAATGGAAACTGAGAGAGAGAGAGAGAGAGAGAGAGAGAGAGAGAGAGAGAGAGAGAGAGAGAGAGAGAGAGAGAGAGAGAGAGAGATGGAAACTGGAGAGAGAGGGAGGGAAAGAGAGAGAGAGAGAGAGAGAGAGAGAGAGAGAGAGAGAGATGGAAACTGGAGAGAGAGGGAGGGAAAGAGAGAGAGAGAGAGAGAGAGAGAGAGAGAGAGAGAGAGAGAGAGATGGAAACTGGAGAGAGAGAGAGAGAGAGAGAGAGAGAGAGAGAGAGAGAGAGAGAGAGAGAGAGAGAGGGAAACTGGAGAGAGAGAGAGAGACGTGGAAACTGGAGAGAGAGAGAGAGAGAGAGAGAGAGAGAGAGAGAGAGAGAGAGAGAGAGAGAGAGAGAGAGAGAGAGAGAGAGAGAGAGAGAGAGAGAGAGAGAGAGAGAGAGAGAGAGAGAGAGAGAGAGAGAGAGAGAGAGAGAGAGAGAGAGAGAGAGACATGGAAACGGAATAGATTGAAAAGAGACATGGAAACGGAATAGATTGATGAGAGAGAGAGAGATGGAAACAGAATGGATTGATTGGACATCTCAACCTATTGCCATTGACAGGAATCGAATTCTCAACCTTCGGACTAATAGGCTTCAACATTACCTATAGTGCTATAGCTTTGTCCAGGCTGATGTTGTCTGTTGAAGATCATAAACTCTTGCCTTCTGTCATGAACCAAGCCAACACTAAGATCACTCGTTCACAAACCATTTACCAATAGAGAAATTGTATGTCTCCTCGCAACCGAAAACAGTGAAAGCAGCTGATCTACAAGCTCAGAAACACGTTGCTATCTGAAAAGTTTTGAGATTGTAGATCGGCTATTTTCAGAAAGTCATACATTGAAAAAGTGTACTCTCAAATAAGCATTTCAGGTTATCTTTACCATTTGCACATGTATTCATTGATACAGTCATGTTGTTTGCAGTTCAACTTAAATGAAGTCTGCATCAAGTGAGGCTTGAACTAGCGACCTTGAGATTGTGAGGCACTCAGGGAGACGCCATTGGACCAACAGACAAGGAACTGTGAAAAAGGAGACCATACAGATGATACAGTTTCACGCAAATAGCTGAAAAATCCTGGGTTTAAGTGTTTTTCAAACTGTTCAAAATTGCGGACAATCTAAGGGCGGAGCTTACTGGTCAAAGCGATAGATGTGTTCCTCATGAGTCAAGGCACAAGTGTAAGCAAGTTTCACGACTTTCGGCCAAACGAGGCATGACTTTTGCCTGTTTAAAGTTTGCATTTAAAAAAAAATGCTATAGTGCCCCCCTTTGGCCAATTGGAGTGAGATTGGTTTCAGTGATATTTGGAATGACTCTCTACATTACTGCAACGTTTCAAAGAAATGTGAGTCTTGCATGTATGTGTTAGGGGCAGATGAATAATTTTCATAAAACTGCAATAGTTAAAATCTATTTCCTCCTGGGATTTTTGAGTAATCTGCACGAAACATTTTACACATGAACTTAGGACCTTTGCCGACAAAACAAAAGCGGCGGATTTTCCATAAGTGAAAAAATGCAGAAGTTATGAGCCAATGGCTGTTTTTCATATAATTCAAAATGGTGGGCGATCTAAAGGTCAGAGGTCAAAAGTCAGACCACGAAAGTTGTCGGGCATGAAGAGACACGTGTGTATCAAAGTTTCATGGTTGTAGGTCAAACAGGGCATGAGTTGTACCTGTTCAAAGTTGGCACTTTCAATTGAGTGCTATAGCGCCACCCTTTGACGAATGAGTGTGAGAATTATTTCTTGATAGTTTTTCATGTGCATCTACCATATGGCCGAGTTTCGTAAAAAGCGTATGCACGGTTAAGCCAGAATTGCCAAAAACAAGTATTTTTCAAACTGCTCAAAATTGCGGACAATCTAAGGGCGGAGCTTACTGGTCAAAGCGATACATGTGTTCCTCATGAGTCAAGGCACAAGTGTAAGCAAGTTTCACGACTTTCGGCCAAACGAGGCATGACTTATGCCTGTTTAAAGTTTGCATTTTCAAAGAATTGCTATAGCGCCCCCCTTTGGCCAATTAGAGTAAGATTGGTTTCAGTGATATTTGGAATGACCCTGTACATTTCTGCAAAGTTTCAAAGAAATGTGAGTCTGCATGTATGTTTTAGGTGCAGATGAATAATTTTCATAAAACTGTAATAGTTAAAATCTATCTACTCCTGGGATTTTTGAGCAATCTGCACGAAACGTTTAACACTTCAACTTTGGACCTCTGCCTACAAAAATTTCCAACGGATTTTCCATAAGTGAAAAAATGCAGAAGTTAGGAGCCAATGACTGTTTTTCATATAATTCAAAATGGTGGGAGATGTAAAGGTCAGAGGTCAAAAGTCAGAGGGTGAAAGTTGTTCAGCATGAGGAGACGCATATGTGTATCCAAGTTTCATGGCTGTAGGTCAAACAGGGCATGAGTTGTACCTGTTCAAAGTTGCCATTTTCAATTGAGTGCTATAGCGCCACCTTTGGACGAAAGATTGTGAGAATTATTTCTTGATAGTTTTTCATGACCATCTACCATATGGCCGAGTTTCGTAAAAAGCGACTGCACGGTTCAGCCAGAACTGCGAAAAGTGGCAGAAGAAGAAGTAACAGAATACTGCCAATAACAAAACAGGTCCAGAGCTGAGCTCTGGCCCCGTAAATACTTGTTTTCACTTCTTTCTTTTTTTTCGGCCAATTCCCATCAGGGTGCGCCACATCATCTGTTTCCATCTGCTTCTGTTTTCGGCATCTTCCTTGGTCACTCTAGCCACCTGCATGTCGTCTCCCTCCTCATTCATAAACTTCATCTTTGGTCTACCTCTTCTCCTCTTGCCTGGCAGATCCATCTTCAGCATCCTTCTCCCAATATACCTCTCATCCCTCCTCCGTATATATCCAAACAAACATCCAAACCTCGCCTCTCTTGCTTTATCCCAAAACCTTCTAACCTGGGCTAATCCTCCAATGTAATCATTGGCATCCTCAATTTTGCCACCTCTAGTTCCGCCTCCTGTCTTTTCATCAGTGCCACCATTTCCAAGCCGTACACATCTTCCCTCTCACTCTAGCTGGAACCCTTCTCTCACAAATCACCCCTGACTCCATCAGTTCCACCCTACCTATCGCTTCTTCAGCTCTCTTCCACACTACCCATTACTTTGGACTCAATTCAACTTCACTATATGACTTTTTACTCACGAGAAAAAAGAAAAGAAATTCAAAACATTGTGACTTAACTATGCTTTTCACCCAAACACCCCATTATGGGAGATGAAATGTGAAATACATCCACATAAAGATGATAGCCCCAGGTGGGAAAATTCAGTCAAAGGGTATACAGATGACCGAAGTCTCCAGCTCAATACTTACACTTGCTGGTATGTGTTACAGCTGAGGTTCCTGCTGCTGAGGCAGTATAGAAACTCTCCTGATGCAGATGACAGGAACCCTCTCAAACGTCCAGAGAACCACTTCCCAATGACATCACTGTCCCTCAACTGTTCATCAGTCAGAATCGACACTCTCAGCTCTCCAATCACATCCAGAACCGCAGACGCCGATGGACCAGTCATCGTCATGGACTAGGGGAAGGATTACATGGGTCAATATTTCATTTAAATGTGCATTACGTGTGAGCTCATTTGGTGTAAAGAATAGTGGACAGGGCTTTTCGCTCTACAATAGAGAACTTTCATTCCAAACCTGGGTGGACTTTATGTGGACAAATAACAGCTTCTGGGCAGAAATAATTGATTCTTTATTTTTATTTTGCATTGGTGCATTTTATAATTACTAATTATAAACATAGACTGTAATTATGTGTAGGTCTGAGATGTACTAACTCAGTCATCATTGTTCATTTTAATTAGTTTCAGTGATTGGTCATTCTATCTTTGCCATAACACTTAGCAGTTTAGTTTCAGTTTATTTCAGTGTATGGTTAGATCTAGTTTTTGTACCGTGTTGGCTAGAAGATCAAGAGCTGCATCCAACACCCCAGAGGCCTTGGAGAGGAACAGCTTCCAGACTGGTCTGGAACCAGTGCAGCTGGGGCACCAGTAGTTCGGTAGGCTTGCGTGCCGCACGTCCGGGGGCCAACATCCTCCGAGACTAGGCAGTGGTACTATTTAACCCATAGTTGGGGGCTGGTTCGTGGGCACCAGTAGTTCGGTAGGCTTGCGTGCCGCAAGTCCGGGGGCCAACCTCCTCCGAGACTAGGCAGTGGTACTATTTGTCCCATAGTTGGGGGCTGGTTCGTGGGCACCAGTAGTTCGGTAGGCTTGCGTGCCGCACGTCCGGGGGCCAACCTCCTCCGAGACTAGGCAGTGGTACTATTTAACCCATAGTTGGGGGCTGGTTCGTGGGCACCAGTAGTTCGGTAGGCTTGCGTGCCGCACGTCTGGGGGCCAACCTCCTCCGAGACTAGGCAGTGGTACTATTTAACCCATAGTTGGGGGCTGGTTCGTGGGCACCAGTAGTTCGGTAGGCTTGCGTGCCGCACGTCCGGGGGCCAACCTCCTCCGAGACTAGGCAGTGGTACTATTTAACCCATAGTTGGGGGCTGGTTCGTGGGCACCAGTAGTTCGGTAGGCTTGCGTGCCGCACGTCCGGGGGCCAACCTCCTCCGAGACTAGGCAGTGGTACTATTTGTCCCATAGTTGGGGGCTGGTTCGTGGGCACCAGTAGTTCGGTAGGCTTGCGTGCCGCACGTCTGGGGGCCAACCTCCTCCGAGCATTATAATTGCACAAATTTAATGACCAGAAGTCTAGCGTCACATTTGCGCTTTTTATAGAATTGTCACATCAGAAGACAGACCCTTGCAGCGTAGAGAATAGAGAATAGTTATACCCTTCCAGACAAGAGCCATATCCCGGCGGACACGGACCGTCTTCAAGGCAAGAGTACAGTCAGTGATGCCACATAAACCTTATAGACGCCGGTAGGGAGGGGAAGTATTATTCGCTTATAGATTCCAAGGAACTTGGAATCAACACTCGATTAAAGATAGAACCAATCAACAGATTAATCCTATTGACACACTGTCCCTAAAGGCAGGGCTCCTTTCAGTCAGAGGTGGATATGAGCTTCAGAGCTTGCGCTATCCGGGACAGACATTGCTCCTTCAAGACAGAGCTCTGAATGGAAGGGTAGAACTATTCTTTACACTGCGATGCTCGGTCTTCTGATATGACATTCTATAAAAAGTACACATGTGAAGCTAGAAGTATGGGTATTGAATTCATTGTTATATGGGTATTGAATTCATTGTTAAATGGGTATTGAATTCATTGTTATATGGGTATTGAATTCCCATCATATGGGAGCGCCAATGGAGGGGGAAGGCTGCTTCTGTACACGCTCCTCAGCGTCGCAACGTTTTTCCTTCTTTTTATTATTTTTAAGCCTTTTATTTTTTTACATGTACTTAAAAGACGTATGAAAAAATTGCCTTTCCCTGTTCTCAAGTAAAATATTGATATGCGATTAAAATGTGATTAATTGTGATTAATTCATTACAAAGCCTCTAATTAATTTGATAAATGTTTTTAATCGAGTCCCAGCCCTAGTTCTTATTATATATATTTATAATGTTCTTACCCTTCATCACAGACACCTGTAGCAGAGTCTCCAAACTTTGATCCGGTGTACACAAACTGACCGTTGGAGATTTCCCCAGCAGAGCCACATGACTTCCCTGTGGAAGAGAAAGAAATATCCTTCAATACACTGGTATGAAATATCCAGTGGTGTAAAGTAACTAAGTACATTTACTAAAGCACTGTACTTAAGTACAATTAGAAGGTACTTTTACTTTACTGGAGTATTTCCAATTGTCTATACTTTTACTTACATCTCAGAGGCAAATATTGTACTGTTACTCCACTACAATTATTTGAAAACTACCTCTCCACTGTATATGATGCAGCCTAAGAAAAGAAAAGTGCAGTTATTAGGATTTTGTTCATTTCTAAAACACCATGGAAAAGCAAAATAACCAATACAAATAAAATGTAAATGTAACGGCAATGTTTACGTCATGTAGATAGAAGATCTCACCTGGTGGAACGTGATGAGCTAAAGTTAGCTTCACGTATGCGATGGATGATGCCACACTCTGAGGAAGAGTAGGCATGGCCTGGTCCAGTCTGGTGAAACTGAGACCCAACAAGTCAGGGGTTAACATCAGCCAATAATAACGAATGAAATCACATCTACCTGTCTTCAAAAACCATAATACTATATATTGATGGATCTACTTACATTATTTGGTATGATGAGCAGGAAATGTTTCCCTGAAAAGTGGCAAAAATATGTTGTCATTTCAAACCTTAATGTGCATGGTTACATTTTCTATTATCTTTACTTTATGTTTTTTACCGTTCCAGAGAACATAACAAGGTGGGACACAAACTCAGCCAATCCAGTTGGAGATGCAGTCAGGGAGTCAAACACTGCGTTGATGACAACGTCTTTCTCAGCAGGAAGAGGCAACACCACAAGTTCTGCACTCTGCTTTGGAGACAGGAGCCTTACAGCCTCCAGCTGGACAGAAAGACAGTCAAGAAAAGATTATCACCACCACTGGATTTTATTTGATAATAATAAGGTAACTATTTGGTCTAATCATTCTTTAGAGTTTTTTTTTATGTGGCAGCGATGAAGTCTTACAGGGGAGAAGCCTGGGTTGAGATTCAGGAATTCTCTGACAGACACAAGGGCTGAGAATGGCCCAAAGTTGTTCTGCAGCCAGTAAGCACTGCTGTTGTAGGGGACAGATCAGAACAAAGTATTAAGGCATTCAAACAGAAAAATGGCTGCAAATACCAGTCAAAACATTTTCCAGTAAAGATATCCCATTCTAATTGAGAATAGAATGGGAATATATTTATTTAGCAAATACATTTGAAAATGAGAGCCAAACTGTTATTGAGATATTGCAGTTAGTCAGTACCTGGCTGTGGTCGGGAGAGGAAAGGGAGGATTAGTTCCTTCAGGCCCAAATGCTGCTGCTGTGAGGTCATGTTGTCAAACTGATGGCTAAACTCCTTCAAACTGGTGAATCAAACACAGAATGAGAAATACTTATTTCTTAGCTTATTGGTGAAGCTAGAGAAAAGGCAACGGAGTCATCAAAATCAAAATCATCCCCCAGGAAGAATGAAGGTGCACAGAAAAGTCTATGGAAATCCAGCAGTGCAGAATTGCCACTCTCATCTCTCCAATCACATCCAGAACCACAGACGCTGATGGACCAGTCATGGTCATGGACTAGGAGAAGGATTACATGGGTCAATATTTAATATTATTAAATTTGCATTAATATTACGTGGGGATATTTAATGTATGGAATAGTAGATAAAGATTCTGGCTCTATAATAGAGATATTCTTTCAAATCTTGATAGACTGTTTGCCTGACAGTGAATAGGGAATTTTTATTAGCATTTGTTTTCATTAGGAAATCTTTTTAAGATTATTAAAAACATGAGCTTTAAATTTAAATAATTTCAGAATTCAGATGTGTTACTTTTAATTCGTTTTAGAGATTGTTCATTCTGTCTTCACCATAAAAGTTGTTTTCAGTGTCTGGTTAGAGCTACTTTTTGTACCGTGTTGGCAAGAAGATCCAGAGCTGCATCCAACACCCCAGAGGTCTTAGAGAGGAACAGCTTCCAGACTGGTCTGGAACCAGTGGAGCTGGGGGACTGGTTACACTTCATCACTGCTGCCAGATCCTGTGCTGTCAACATGGACACCTGGGTGGAGATAATGGACAAAGCAGAACAGAAAAAACAGGAAACCTTTAATGAAGTAAAAATTGGAAAATGATAACTGTTGCGTTCAATGTGAGAGACTTAAGTGGCTTACTGAAGCACATGTGTATTCTTCAATGCCAAAGTCACAAAAACGTCCATTCATCTGTCCGTTGTTGAGGAGGAGCTGTAGTGCAGTGCTTTGGTAGCCGAAAAGGAAAACATATCAAATGTTTCTTGAGTTGCAAAACGAAAAGTTTGTTCATTAAATATATTTGAGATATTGTAAGCATTTCCTCAGAACACTCACCTGTTAATTCCAACACAAATGTCTGTTTCTGTGAAAACATTAATTCATTCATTCATTATGAAAATAAATCACATTAAAATTCATAACAATGAATCAAAACTACTATACACTTACCATTTGCTGAAGTAACATTGCACTTGGGAAAGAAAGAAAGAGTGAAATGTTTTTAATTTGGTGACATTTAGTCAATTAGACTTTAAAATGTGAATATCATTTCAGGTACCTACCTCTCCACTGTAGATAATGCAGCCTAAGTATACACAGAAAAAGTTTTGTTGATTTTAGAAATGCAATGGGAAAAACATAACCACTGCTAATAACATGTGAACATAACAGCATAGTGATACATCACTTTTAACTCAGGTACATACAGTCGAAGATCTCACCTGGTGGAATTTGATGAAGCAAAGTCAGCTTGTTGTATGTGATGGATGATGCTACACTCGGTGGAAGAGTAAACATGGCCAGGTCCAGTCTGGTGAAACTGCTTCACAATTTTACACACAGTAGAGGGATTGAAGTCCATTTTGTCCAGCAGGCAGAGATTATAGTCTGACAGCAATTTCAATTACAAGCTTTGACTCTTGCATGGATCAAACCGTTGAGTGTATAAGTTGGTCAAGTAAATTAAAACACCAGATTGTAGAAGGCAAAAATGATTGTCAGTTAAACAAACAACTTTTGTGTATTATGTTCATATGTGTATGGGCTTAGGCATTAATGAGAGGTTACATTCCAAAGTTTCACTTTTTGTTCAGCTTTAGTAGTGAAGAACCCTTCTGATCGTGAATAGTAATTCCCCCCAAAAAAACACATCTGTATTCATTGTAAATGTTAAATACATGTGACTAAATACATTACCAAACATATAGATTCACTTTTCAAACACATGGTAAAAAGAATAATAAGTAGAGACAAAGCAGAGCAGATATAGTTTAAAGTATTTATTAACACAATTGTATTATTGGTACCTTTACTGTAAGCAACACCATCAATATATTTGGTATAATGTCCTATCAATTATTGTTATTATAGTTGTTGTTATTGTGATTATATATGTAATAATAGTATGGTTATATTTTATGATTCTATATATAGGTTAATTATAGTTATTAGTGATAATTATACAGTTATACATTATGGTAACTATTACAATGCCTGTAAACAGTTTATTATTGACAGATATATTATTGATGCTATAATAATTATTATTACTATTATTACTGTTATTATCCAAAATGCTATTCTAAATTTTAAGTAAATTCAGCCAATTTAGGAGTGCACGGGGAAAAAAAATCTTGCACGGAAAATAAATAGAGGATGACTTTTGAAAAGCTCACCATCACAAAAGTCATTAAGATCTTCTCTTGAACAGGAATCACTCTGCAGCATCTCTTTTATATTAGGGTGTTTGTAAATACAATCTAATGTTTTCAAAATTGGGATATAAACAAATTTATCAGTAACAACAGCCGGATCATAGGTTCCAGTAGTCCGATTGTGCAGGGTATCAAATCTTGTACCAAGAACATATTCAACTGGGTCTACCCTTCCCCACTTCTCTTTAAAATATTTCCTTCTCTTAGTTTCAGAATTTAAGACACCAAAAGGATTTTCAATTTTCTTAAAACACTGATCAATTTTACCCTCAACCTCACTTTTAGTCTGGAGGGACAGCGTTTTGGTTTTGAAAGTAGGCCTATAAGAGGAAGGGGCCCCAGATGGAGTAAAACATTTGAGCTGAACCTCTGATCGAGTACTTTATTTTTTCCAATTTTAAAAAGAACATGAGGTCCTGTAACCAAAGTGATATTTTAGGTGGGATGGCTGATTTCCATTCTAGTAAAATTCTCCTATGGGCTAACAAGGACGCAAAGGAAATAGCATTCTTAATTTTTTTCCAAGGTGGAGATTGGACGCCGGCCACCCCAAAAATAGCAACTTCAAAGCTAGGTTGAATATTCACCTCAAAGGCATCTGAGAGAATTTTAAATACATCTGTCCAAAAAACTAATAAACTGGGGCAGGACCAGAACATGTGAGTCAAGTTGGCTGGGTCATGTTGACATCTCTCACAGCTCCCATCCAGGTTGGGATATATTCTGCTTAGTCTGGCTTTGCTAAAATGTATCAATGTATCAGATTAAGACGGGCACAGGAAGTAATCCCATTCACTGCGCTCATAGCCCGGTCCCATGTGTCTTCCGGTATCATTACACCAAGTTCCCCCTCCCAGTCCCCCTTAATCTTGTAAAGTGAGGCGTCATTAAAAGAGGATATAGAGCTGTAGATGTTTGATATGAGACCTTGAAGTTGAGCAGGGGTCTGTAACAAAATATCAAATTTCAGGTCTGGATCTAAATTAGGAAAGGTTGGGCTTTGGGCTTTAACACATTTTGTCTAATTTGGAAGTACCGGAATAGATGTGAGCGGGGGAGTTTGAATTTTAGTGAGAGGTCATTGAAAGTGGCAAAAGTCCCGTCTATGTAGAGGTCAGTAAATTTATACAGCCCGGATCTTTTCCAGTGTAAAAAGCTGGCATCCAATTTAGCAGGGAGAAATAAATGGTTGTTGCATATGGGGCCTTCTAAAGAGAAGCCACAAAAATTAAAATGCTGACGGAATTGGGCTAGGTTTAAAAGGCAGCCACTTCTCTCTTCTACAAAGCTAAAACATAAGCCTTAAGTGCAATGTGGTATTCTGTCCACTGCGTGGTACTGTCTATCCAAATTAAAGCTGTAAACCCCAGTATGGAGTCATTTGAATGAGCCTTAGTTCCCATTGCTGGGAGTGCCCATGGTGACGTGATTGGACAGATTGTCGTCATAGAAACCCTGAAAACCCCATGAAAACCCCAGTATGGAGCTATGAATGAGCCTTAGTTCCCATGGTTGGGAGTGCCCGTGTGGTGACGTGAATGGACAGATTGTCGTCATAGAAACCCTGAAAACCACTGTAAATGGAAGACGTTTCCCTCAGCCAGCTACGTGATGGATGGATATTTAGTTGTCCCTGTGGCCGTTAGCTGCAGGGATAGTGTCACGGAAAACAAAGTCTACAGTATAGTCATGTTTTAGTAAAAAAGAAAACTAGCCTGCTACTGCTGATAATAATAATATTGGTAATAATAATACTGGTAGTAGTAGGCTAGTAGGGCTAGTAATGAACAGCAGCAGTAGCTGCGTCCAGTTCAAACACCCGTGGTTACTTAAAATAAGTGATAATGTTAATAATAATAATAATAATATAAACCATAGCTTTGTATTAGAATGATTTTAGGGTTGGACAATAAAGGCGGCCATATAGTGCAATGAGAAACATAACGTCTACTGATGCTCTTGTGTTTATTGAAGGGAAAGCTAATAATGATAATAATATTAAATAAAACAATAGTGACATGATGAACAGCAGGAGCGCATCCAGCTTGAACACCCCAGTTAAGCCTGCTGCCTATCTTATGGACAGGTCGATTGTGACATGAGTTTATGAAAACAAACCAACAGAGTCCTGGGGCCTGAAACAAACCGAACCTGGCGTTTGCACTGAATTAATTTAAGGCCCGTACATGTACATAAACGTTCAAATTTCAAATATAAAGTTCTTACCTCATGGCCACTGATGTGACAATTCTGTTCGAGCCCTCAGAAGTAACCGTACCTTCAGTATTGTTCAATAAAAAGCATTTTAATCCGATCGGTGGCCATTTTCTCGCATGTCCGCCGTATGCTTTCAACTGCATTACCCATCGGTTGGTAGGTGTACTGCACTCTGATAGAGTGTGCCAGCTATGAGCAAATGGCCACCAATCGGATTAAGATGCGTTTTTATTGAACAATACGGAAGATACGGCTACTTCTGAGGGCCCGTACATAATTATAACATCCGTGGCCATGGGGTAAAAACGGCGTTTGAAATCTGAACGTTCATGTAGTCCAAAAAAGGCGGGAAAAAATAAAAATAAAGTAATAAAGGCGGGAAAAAAGTATATATCAAGTAATATTACTCACCTCAAACAAAAGACGACGAAATGAAAGTAGATCAGTGATATATGAACCGAAATCAAGTAGAAGAGTTTCCATAGTAATCTATCATCGACCGGAGAGACCTCGTATCGAGCGACCTAGCATCTGCTGTAAACCTTGAGAAGTGAGCCGGGCACTGCAAGAGCGGCGTAGTTAAGGGGAGGGACAACACAGCAAGGGCTGTGATTGGTCTGACAAGCAGACATGCGTACATGCGAGAGGGCATCCCCGGGAATGCCCTCTCGCGTGTACGCAAGCACAGCCCCCCCCCCCCCCGCCCACACACACACACGCTGTTACACGGACGCACATGCGCACGCACCCAAACAACTCTATGACGTGCACACACAAACACGACACGAACACGACACAAGCCCCGCCCCCCTTCCCTACACACACACACACACACACACACACACACACACACACACACACACACACACACACACACACACACACACACACACACACACACACACACACACACACACACACACACACACACACACACACACACACACACACACACACACACACACACACACACACACACACACACACACACACACACTATTACAAGCACGCACATGCGCACGAACCAAAAATAGATACATTTGTTTTCAATGCAAACGTCATTTCACTAATTTAAAAGTTAAAGAGAAGAAGTTAGCGAAATATATAACAGCAATAATAATAATAATAATAATAGACATACATTGTAATATTTATTTAACAATGAATATCAATGAATCAGTTATATCAATACTCCAATTGTAGAAACACTCCGTTACAAGTACAAGTCTGGTAATGAAAATGTACTTGAGTAAAAGTACAAAAGTATCAGCATCAAAATATACTTAAAGTGTGGTAGATTGTTGATAGTATTACATTCTTCTCAGTTAGTAAAGTATTGTAATAAACCTTGTCTCAGGTATGAGAGATGTAAAGAGCCCGCCCACAGAATATTTATACTGTAAGCATTAATAAAGGAGGCAGAACTTCCAATGGACATTAACAGGATACTTTATTTAACTATACTAAAGCAGCAACAATAAAAGGCAAGAGGTAACCATAGGTAATTGACATTATAATTCATTAAATGATATCCGATAACTAAATAGTCCTAATTAAAACAGCTCGAGCATGAATTCATAAACCCTAAACGTAAACATAGACATTGGCTATAAACTCTAAAACTACTACTTAACTTTCCCAGAGGAATGCGACCCCCAACGGGTCTGGACTTTGGCGCTGGGTCAGCAGACTTTGATTGACAGTCAGTTTTGTGTGAGTCGACTCTGCCCGTCCAACGCCGTGAGCAGTCTCCGTTGACTGTAGGAGACCACTCGCACATATGAAGAGCGGAAGAGCACTCCTATTTAGTCCCCGCTATACTAATTTCTCGCCCTGCCTAAACAGCAACCTGTCCCTGGCCCTCCTATCTATCTTCGCCGCCGGCAGCCCTACACAGCATGCGAGCAGCACCACCCCCCAGCAGTGAGTGCACGACAAAATAGCTCAGCAGGCTTCGCCTGTAACTTGGACTGAGCTCCGCTCTCCAACACACCGAGTCTCTTCTGAGTTCACAGTTTTATAGTGTCCCGTCACCCTCAACACAATCATGTCCAGCCGTGCTTGATCGGCATCTGTCAGTCACAATCAGGTGCGTGGCATCAGCCTGTGATTGACACGCGTCATTGTCCACGTCACTCAGTGCAGGTTCACTACACTCTCCCCCCCCTTAAATGTGACTCGTCCCTGAGTCACCAAAACTCATAGTCACTGGCCCACCCAGGTAACCTTCTTTGCCGTCCTTGACGGGAGGATGAAAACACCTGCTGTCCCCTCGAGCCTCCCCCGACAACCGGGCTGGGGGTCACTGCATTCTCGTGTGATGTTGATCCCATACTCCGCCTTTCCCCTTCTCGGGCAGGATGGCTGCTAGTTCCTGGAGTCACCGGCTCTGACTCTGCTGGTGGCTGGTCCCCAACCGGGGCTCCTCCCGTCTGTCTCTCTCTTTCCCCCACCGTCCGACTGGGGGCTGCTGCCCTTTCTGGCTGATGGACGTCTGCCCCTGCCGACCTTGCCGTAGAACTCGAGGTTCGCCAACGGGTCCAGCCAGCACCACCAGACGCCCCAGGTTGTGTAGGCACAGTCTGCTGCCTCGGTGCACCCTCCTGGTCGTTTCTCTCTGGTAAGGGGGAAGGACAGGGTTTGAGTCGGTTGAAATGCAAAACAACCTCGGGTCCTCCCTCAACCAACACAAGTCTATATAATACTTCTGTCACTCTCTCTAGGACCCTATAGGGGCCCTTAAATCGCCTCTGCAATTTCGGGCAAACGCCTCTCTTCTTGGCTTTGGAACGGACCCATACCAACTCCCCCTCTGAATAATACTGCCACTTGACTCTAACATCAAAGCCTTCCTTCTGCCTAACCGAGGCCCTGGCCTGATGTCTTCTTACAGCACCTATCACTGTGGACAGTGTGTCAGCCAATCTAGATACATATTCAGTAGCTGTAGAAAACCTCTCCCCTCCACCCAGATTCAACATCAAGTCCACTGGGAGAATTATCTCCTGCCCAAACACTACCTTATAGGGCGTAAACTCTGTGCTTGAGTGCACACTGCTCCTATAAGCCAACATTACATAAGGTAACAGCACATCCCAATTTGTCTGATTGTCCTCCACAAACAAGGACAACATGGAGATTAATGTCCTATTAAACCTTTCTACCATTCCATCAGACTCAGGGTGGTAGGGTGACGTGCGTGTTTTGTGCATCTTTAACAGCTGGCACACCTCTTGAAACAAATTTGATTCAAAATTTAGACCTTGATCTGTGTGAATAGTACGGGGGGCCCCTAAGCGACAAACCCACTGCTCTACCAACACCTTGGCCACTGTCTTAGCTTCCTGATTTGGGAGGGGAAAGGACTCTGTCCATTTGGAAAAATAATCACTAATAACCAAGATGTACTTATTTTTATTAGAGGTTTCTGGCAGTGGCCCCAAGATGTCCAGTGCCACCCGCTCAAATGGCCTGGAGACTACTGTAGTCTGCAGGGGAGCACGCCGCTGTGGTCCAGTTGTCTTTTGAGAACCACAGTCTAGACACTCCTGACACCATCGCTTCACGTCCCCAAACCACCCCAGCCAGTAGAATCGGTCTTTCACCTTAGCTTGTAACTTTTGTACTCCCAAATGGCCTGCCGTAACTGAATTGTGCAACTGTTCTAACACCTTTGGTACCAAGGTTCTTGGGAGGACAACCTGAACCTGGTTGGCTGCGTCTGAATTGCTGGGAGGTACCCTCACCAACCTGGCACCTTGCACCTGCAACTGCGCCCATACAAGTGCAAACCTCTGTAACTCTTTGGGGGGCTGCACACACTCCTTCTTCCCCCCCTTAAGAGCAATGATTTGTTGCAACTCCACATCCTCTCTCTGAGCCTGCGCCAACTCATCTCCCTCATCTGGGACTGATGGCCCCTTAGGACGAGCATGATGTATTGCACGTATGGCTTGAGTCACTGGAGACTCCCCTGCCTCTCCTGATATAAATGCAGGCAACCTAGAGAGTGCATCTGCATTAGAATGTACTCGTCCAGGACGGTGCACAATCTTATACTGGAACCTGGCCAACTGTTCTAGCCACCTAGCTAGCTGTCCCTCTACTCCATGAAAATTATGCAACCACCTCAAAGAGTTATGGTCTGTGCGTAGCACAAATTCTTTGCCCAACAAGTAGTGTTTAAAATGTTGAGTAAAGACGACCATGCTCAGCAACTCCTTCTTGGTGGTTGCATACTTCCTTTCAGGTTTGGATAGAGCCCTACTGGCATAGGCTATGACATGCTCCTGCCCATCCTCTTCCTGTGACAATACTGCCCCAATGCCTGTATCACTAGCGTCTGTGTCTAAAATGAACGGTTTGTGGGGGTCAGGGTACGCCAGAACGGGGGCTGACATCAAACTGAGCTTTAGGGATTCAAATGCTGCCTGACAGCCGTCTGTCCATTTAAACCGTCTACCCTTTTCGGTGAGTTGATGAAGGGGGCGGGCAATGTCGGCAAAACCTTTTGTGAACCTTCTATAATAGGACGCTAGCCCAACAAAACTTCTGACTTCAGTCTGGTTTTTTGGTACAGGCCACTGTCTCACACTCTCTATCTTGGCAGGGTCAGCTTCCACACCCTGCTCGGAAATTATGTGGCCCAAATATTTAACCTGAGTAGCAAATAGGTTACATTTAGCTGGTTTTACTTTGAGATTAGCCCGCCGTAATTTAGTTAACACCTCATCCAAGCGTGCAGCGTGTTCATGAAATGTCCGGCCAAACACAATAATGTCATCCAAGTACACCAAAGAGGTTACCCACTGCAGATCTGCCAACACCAGATCCATCAACCTCTGAAATGTACCCGGACTATTACAAAGGCCAAAAGGCATGACATTAAACTCAAAAAGGCCTTGGCGCGTAGTGAATGCTGTTTTAGGTCTGTCTTGGGGGTCCATCTCGACCTGCCAGTACCCACTGGCTAAATCGAGAGTGGAAAACCAACACGACTTACTCAGGATGTCAAGGGCATCATCAATGCGGGGCAAGGGGTACGCATCTTTTCAAGTCAAATCATTCAATTTACGGTAATCAACACAAAAACGGAGACTGCCGTCTTTCTTGCGAACCAGAACTACAGGGGCTGCCCAGGGGCTGTGAGAGGGCTGAATAATGTCATTCTCAAGCATCTGCTTTACCTGCTCTGAAACTTCATGCTGTAAATGGAGTGGGACACGACGAGGGTGCAACCTCACCGGCCTCTCCTCACCTGTATCAATCTGATGCGCCGTGCAGTGAGTTCTCCCCAAATCATTATCTCCTGTACTGAATGCTGCTAAATTCTGGTACAGTAAATCATGGATAACTGCCAACTCGGGGGCCTCGAAACCCTTCTGTTTTAACCCCAGATGATCTGATAGTGAGTCAGCTGACCAAGACACAGGTGAACCACCCCCCTTGTCTCCCACCCCCAAATGTTCTGCCCTCTTCCCCACTTCCACATCAGTATGTAACATACCCACTTTCACCCCTCCCTTCAAAGTGAGCGCCTCGTCAGTTACATTGATGACCCGGACTGGCAGGGAGCCCTGTTCTACCCTACAAACTACCCGGGCCACCATGACATTACAATGTTCGGACACAGATTCAACAGGCTCAAACATCCCCTCCCGCCCAGAACCCATAATGCTTCCTACTCTACCTTCGATGATCGTTTCACTGCGGGGGGGAATTACTGTGTCCACAGGGACTGTGACGACTTGGGGTTTCTCCAGGTCTGCTGGCACAATAAGGGGAAAGCGTTTCCCCATTATTCTACATTCATTTTTTTCAAAATCCACTACAGCTCCATACTTGTGGAGAAAGTCAAACCCCAGTAAGATCTCCTGAGAGGGCACATCAGCAACCAAAAACTCAGCAACTACTGCCAGTGAGTCAAGCTGACAGACTGTTTGCCACTTCCCCAGGATTCCCATCCCCCCACCATTTGCAGCAGATACCTCCCCCTGGTGCCCACCCAACTTTGATCCCCCATTAGTGATATTTAGCCAAATTCCTTTTGGAATCACAGAGAATGTTGCACCACTATCGACTAATAGGAGTGAGTCTACCCCCCCTATTTTTGCTGCGATATACCCAGAACTCCCATGATTACCTGCAACGGCCACAGTTGTCTTAATGCACTCGGGGGCAGGCAGTTGGCCTGCGGTACCTGCCCCCTCTAGTTTCCCTGTAGGTATGGGCAATTACGTCTGATGTGTCTGGTACACCCACATTCCCAACAACCCCCTCCATAGTCCCTGTACCCCTGACTGGCGGCCCCACTAGGTGGCGCACTACGCCCACGGTCCCCACTGGGGTGCTCAATGGACTGGGAGGGCTTTGGTGCCCTTGGGGCTAGTTGCAGGTTTTTAACAGTTGATTGAAGACACGCAACATCCTGTCTCAACCCCTCCACCACCCCCAATAACACCCCCATCTGCTCTTCGCTGCTGGATTTAGCAACCGACACACCCATCACTTTAGCCTCTGGAGTCACGTGAGACTGTTCCAGATTTCTAAGTAGCTCCATTTCAGCAGACAATTCAATGGCCTCTTCTAAGGTTTTAGGCTTTGCAGCTCGTAAGCTGACTCGAAAATCACCTGTAGCTAAATGTAATATGAATTGGTCTCTGGCCAACATATCACGTGTGCGGTCATCAGCTGAGGGATATGCTCTATTTGCAAGCCTCCTTAATGCATTACCAAATTCCCTGGCAGTCTCATTTGGGCGCCGGCGGCGTGCAGTGAAGCTAGCCCTGCCCCAATCATCACTGTCACATGGCTCGAAACACCGTGACATAGCTGCTTTTAACAGGGCATAGTTGTTCTTAGCTTCCCTAGGTAGGCCACTATACATGTCTCGGGCGCGCCCTGACAGCAAGAGAGACATGAACTTGAGCTTAAGTGCCTCATCCCAATGATTAACTTCAGCTGCCAAATCAAACTGTTCCGACCAATCAGACCACTCACGGCCTGCTCCCGTGAATGTCTCAGGCATAAAGATTGGACGAGGTGTCTGCCCACCCACAGGACGCACAGAGTGATTAGTGCTAGAGGGTGCATTCTCATTACCCTCCCCATTACTGCCCCCCAACAACGGGTTATCATCTGCCTCCGACATTCTAAGGGCTAACTTTACCAAGTGTTAAGTTTTGGGAGATACAAGATCCCACCGCTGCCACCAGTGTAATAAACCTTGTCTCAGGTATGAGAGATGTAAAGAGCCCGCCCACAGAATATTTATACTGTAAGCATTAATAAAGGAGGCAGAACTTCCAATGGACATTAACAGGATACTTTATTTAACTATACTAAAGCAGCAACAATAAAAGGCAAGAGGTAACCATAGGTAATTGACATTATAATTCATTAAATGATATCCGATAACTAAATAGTCCTAATTAAAACAGCTCGAGCATGAATTCATAAACCCTAAACGTAAACATAGACATTGGCTATAAACTCTAAAACTACTACTTAACTTTCCCAGAGGAATGCGACCCCCAACGGGTCTGGACTTTGGCGCTGGGTCAGCAGACTTTGATTGACAGTCAGTTTTGTGTGAGTCGACTCTGCCCGTCCAACGCCGTGAGCAGTCTCCGTTGACTGTAGGAGACCACTCGCACATATGAAGAGCGGAAGAGCACTCCTATTTAGTCCCCGCTATACTAATTTCTCGCCCTGCCTAAACAGCAACCTGTCCCTGGCCCTCCTATCTATCTTCGCCGCCGGCAGCCCTACACAGCATGCGAGCAGCACCACCCCCCAGCAGTGAGTGCACGACAAAATAGCTCAGCAGGCTTCGCCTGTAACTTGGACTGAGCTCCGCTCTCCAACACACCGAGTCTCTTCTGAGTTCACAGTTTTATAGTGTCCCGTCACCCTCAACACAATCATGTCCAGCCGTGCTTGATCGGCATCTGTCAGTCACAATCAGGTGCGTGGCATCAGCCTGTGATTGACACGCGTCATTGTCCACGTCACTCAGTGCAGGTTCACTACAGTATGTTAATGGCAGTGGATATGAATGAATGAATATATTAATCTATTATTTGAATAGCTTGAATGCACAACATGGTACGTATGTCTATACATATGAAACACAATGTTATACATTATACCAGGGATCTTCAACAGGGGGTCCTCAGAGTTACTACAGGGGGTCCGCCAAATCTTTGTGTGATATGATTTTTCTTTTTTTATATTAACCACTTGAACCCTAGCATCCATTTTCTGAGGAGAATAGTAGATCGGAATGTAGATCGGCTATTTTTTGCAAAGAGTTATAGGTGTAGAGGGAGAAAAGAGCAGCAAAAGTATATCTGAAACACCATTCTATACAATATAGAGGGGGTCCCTGCTTCATCTCTCTCTCTCTCAGCTAGGGGGTCCTTGGCCTGAAAACGTTGAAGACCCCTGCATTATACAATATATGCTGTACCACCCCCCAACGGGGGTCCCTGGCCTGAAAACGTTTAAGACCCCTATGACTGCCACATTTCTGTGCCCTTGTATTAGGTGTTACAGTGAATAATAAATCTACAGAATGAATATATGCTTCCAAAAAAGATGCACACCTTAAAGGATTTGTCTCTCAATGATCAAGTTATTTGAAACTTGTCCGCCATCTTATCATATAATGTAATCATCCAACTATATTACATCTATGGTCTTGTATAAGATCATCCTGAACATTCCTCAAAGCCCCTTTGTTTAACTCATCACCCTATATCGGTTACATTCATCAAACAGGTGGTATACCTAGTTTGTGTAATCTGAATCAGAACAGAAAGTCAAGACTAGTGTATAAATTATGTTAACACACATTGTTAGCACACAATCACACACAAACCTGAAAATAAGTATATTTAAAACCAAATCTTATCAGATGGGGGTCTGTGGACAAATACATGTTAATCTGCGGGTCCTTTTGTCGAAGCAGAAGCAGTACTCCCTGTCATCGTCGAGAAGGTGAAGGTGGAAAACGAAGAAGACTACGTCCTCACACTCTATGGGAAATGAAATCACTGAGTCTGAAGGGACAGCAGTTAAATAAATAATCTTTATTTATATTTCTAATTAAAGTTACAATTGTGTCCTTTCACCAGACTCCCATGAACTACCAAAACACAAAGTACAAAGTAACCAATAACGAAAATCATACCAAACATTAAAAACACTTACAATCAGCCCATCGTAACTGAAATAAAGAAAGTACAAATAGTCAAGGGAACCAATAAACTCTTGTGCTCTGCTGGGGTGCTGGGGGGGGGAATAGCCGAGAGCTGGCTACAGCTCCTCTTTATAGTGTCAGGCTCTAATCACACATGAGCTGAGAAGGGGAGTGACAGGTGTCTAGCCAAGACCAGGTCAGCATAGACACTAGGACAAATAATCATTAGTGAACACATAAGCATAGAAAGACTGTAGACTGAGGTGTTAATATTTGGAATTAACATATGCTTTATCGAGAGTGAGAGCTACTGTGATACTTCTTAGCTGTTGAATTTGAATCACTCTGCTGGGACGTGCATGACAGATTTCAGTGAAGGCCTCACCCAAGTAATGCCATTTTTTTTTACTTTAGTAACTTTAACCTGGTTACTGTACTTAGGAACTATAATGTATAACAGAGAACAGGAAAACAGTTACTTTAATGCGTTAGTTTAATCCCATGTTTCTCACAGCAGCATAAAGTCTGTCAAGTGCATAAGTCTCACTTTGGTCTGTCGCTAGACAACATGATTCACTGCAGTGTAGACTACATGTTGTCTTAGCTTGGCTTACTTAACTATTGTTTGTTTTACAGGTCAATCCTCATGTCATTTGTGCTCATATATGCATTGCTGAATGTTGTAATTAAAATGATCTGAAATTAGTGTCATTAGTAAATGAGCACCTTCTTAAATGTGCTAGCTTGACTCTGCATTATTCTCAATGTAGGGTCCAGCTACTGGAAGCAAAAATGCCAGGAAGGTGCTGGCTGTGGATGAAACGGCCTTCAGGTAGTGGTGCGAAAGACAGAGTCGGGTATTGTAAAACAAAATATATATTTTTTTTTTAATTAACAGTTGCTTTATCGAGAGTGAGAGCTACTGTTGAGTGAGTTTTTAGCTGTTGAATTTGAATCACTCCATCAATAAGAGAAATTGTTCCTCTATGTCTAATATCAGGGATATTTCTTGCTTACAAACTGATGGCTGTGCAAAGCAACTTAAACCATAAGGAATGCAGTAGGAGTAAGATTGTATTTTCAGTTTTTCACAGCAGCATAAAGTATGTCAATTGCCAATATCATTTATTTTCCTTGCTTACAAACTGATGGCTGTGCAATTAGGGCAACAATGCAACTTAAACCATAAGGCATGCAGTAGGCCTAAGATTGTATTTTCAGTTTTTTCACAGCAGCATTAAGTCTGTCAAGTGCTTAAGTATGCACTATAATCCTGCTTCACCTGTTTTTCACTCCAGAATGTTTGTTCTCAAAGCTTAAACTTGATCTGCAAATGATTTGTGAAATGTCTCAGTTCCAGAACTGAGCCGTCCGAACTGCAGTCCCTGAGGCAGCATGTGGGCGACCTTCTAGATGGAGCTCAAGGCCTGCAATAGGTCACACAGAAAATTCAAGGTGTAGTGTCTGCTACCCAGGAGCTGGTGGAACCACAGGCAAAATGCCAAATAGGCATTTTGCCTGCCTACTCTGCAGAGGTATTGTTTCCATTTTGCATCGGTAACACAGTAATAATCCAATATAGTATTGGAATTAGTGTTGTGACAACTGGCTTGAACGGTTAAAATATATTGACTGTATATAAAATTTTGATGTAAATGAAAAAAATATGGATTGAGAGACAAGTAAATAAAATGTTAAGACTTTGCTTTTCAGGAAATAAAACAAAGAGAATGAAAAATCATTCAACAAATATGAATGGAGTCAGCTATCCATACTAGCATAGATAAATGTCTGATTTTCAAACCCAACTTTTTATCAAACCAAAATTGTATCTATTGATGACATCATGTCACAAGACGGACATTTGTGACTGGGTACAGTGCTTTATGCCGCATGTTGGCATTTTTCATTTTTGATTTTACATATTATTAAAGTACAGAATATAGGCTTTCATATGATGTATCATTCATTGAAATTGGAACATATTTGAAGAAGATGTGTTCATTTGAATCTGGTTAACTATAATAGTGCAAACTGAGATAATCCCTCCTAAAGAATTGTCACTTCAGAGGACCTCTCAGATCCAGGTAATGGGCGTGAACAATGGGTAATTTATTCAGCCTAGCCACTCCTCTAATCACTCCCCCATTGACACCTTTCAGCTGTCCACTCTGTTTAGTGCCAGGGACCCCCATAGAGGATCTGTGTTCTAAAAAATAGGCATAAGTAATCATCATCATAATAGATTTAATAAAATATTTATTTAAAAATAGCAGATCTACAAGCTCACAATGCATGCTTGTAGATCGGCAATTTTCAAATAGCCAATGTAAGTCAATGTATTGATAAAATCCAGTTGCTGGTGTTGTTCTGTGAGAGAAAGCTATGAAGTCTATGAAAACAAGCCCAAAAGAAACGACCAGTTTCACCACTTGAGCCATATTAAATCAGCTATTTTCAAAAAGAATCTTGAAAGCAAGCCCAAATAAGCAGTGGTGGAAAAAGTACTCAAATTCTCTACTTAAGTAAAAGTACCAATACTGCAATATAAAAATACTCTGTTACAAGTAAAAGTCCAGAATTCAAAATGTACTTGAGTAAAAGTACAAAAGTATTGGCATCAAAATGTACTGAAAGTACCAAAAGTAAAAGTACTAAATATTTGAAAATAGCAGATCTACAAGCTCACAATGCGTCGCACCGCACAGTAGGCTACGTGAGTAAATGTACTTAGTTACTTTCCACCACTGCAAACAGCTTCACGTCGTCGTGACGTGACGTCTTTGTTGAACTGCAACATGGCGTTTGCACTTTGTTCATTTACAGCCTGTACATCTACATAAACGTTCAGATTTAAAATATAAAGTGCTTACATTATGGCCACGGATGCTACACTTGATTTCGGGTGGGTGTAAGTATCTGTATCTTCCGTATTGTTCAATAAAAGGCATTTTGATCCGATCGGCGGCCATTTTCTCATAGAGTTATAATGTATCAGAGTGCAATACACCTCCCAACCGATGCGGTCGCGTAGTTGAAAGCAAATGGATAAAATGGCCACCGATCATATTAAAATGCTTTTTATTGAACAATACAGAAGATACGTGTACTTATGTGGGCCCGTACATAATTGTAACATCCGTGGCCATGGGTTAAGCACTTTATATTTGAAATCTGAACGTTTATGTAGATGTACGGGGCGGCTGTAGTTCAGGCAAGACACTCGCCACTACGAGCTAACGAGGCTATGCTATCTAGCCTAGCTACACGTTGTGGAATACAAACGAACGTCGAGCGGCCTGTTTAGCTTAAAGGTTGGTATAGCTCAAAATGAGGGGGGTTCATCAAACAAACGGAGGAAAATGAATGAAAAATCCTTTCTGGTGGGCAGATCAGAGCAACTTTCGCTATGCACCGTCCTAAAGTTAAACAACAACACCATAACTCCAGAGACCAGTGTTGCCAGATTCTATGAGAGAAATAAGCAACCAGGTCTAGGAAAAAAAGCCCAAAATAAGCGACTATGGGCCACATGAGCATTTTAACCCTCCTTATTGTATACATCAGCTATTTGAAAATAGCAGATCTACAAGCTCGACGCGTTGTGAGCTTGTAGATCAGCTATTTTCAAATATTTAGTACTTTTACTTTGGTACTTTAAGTACATTTTGATGCTAATACTTTTGTGCTTTTACTCAAGTAAATGTTGAATTCTGGACTTTTACTTGTAACAGAGTAGTTTTATATTGCAGCATTGGTACTTTTACTTAAGTAGAGACTTTGAGTACTTTTTTCACCACTGGAGCTTATAGATCTGCTATTTTCAAATAAAATCTTGGGGGCTAACTTATAATAACAATACCTGGCAACACTGGCTCTTGCGCGCTCAGACCATCGGCTCAGGCAGTGAAACCGGAGTACAATCTTATTTTTAACTCTATGAGTACAATGCCTAGCTAGCGACCAATCGAAACCACTATGCTAAATCTCGGCCAAGTGTCTCTCCACCCCCAAATACACAGACAAACACTCGCAAAAAAGCAGCCTACTTTGCTATACTAATGTAACCATTTAAGGATTCTAAAACGACTAGCTTTTGCATTACAAGCCTTCTTCAACATTCGAACTGTGTTAATATGAAAAAGAAACGAAAAACACAAAAAAAAAAAAAATCGATCTAAATGTTCTATTACCTACTGATTGTCACCTGGCGACATGATGAGGCACTTTTGACCAGTAGCAGTCACATTTGTCCACCTAGACTAGTCCACACCAGTTATGGCTGGTGTGGACACTGAAAAATGTGTGTATAATATCAATGATAAAATATAGCTGCAAGCAGTGATAATACAGGGCCAGGAGAGAGAAAGAGAAATGATAATTCCTTTAACAGGTCAGTTCATGAAAGTCCTTGCGGTCTTGTTTCCAATGAGGGCCTGTGAGCAATTAGGGGTTAAGAGTCTTGTCAACCAGAGCCTCTGGCTCCCTAGGCGGGCTCACTAACCACTCAGCTATGGCCGACCCTCAGAGAGAGAGAGAGAGAGAGAGAGAGAGAGAGAGAGAGAGAGATTGAAGAGACAGAGAGAGCCATGGAAACGGAATAGATTGAGACATGTTTTTTGCAATTCAACTTAAATGAGTCTGCATCAAGTGAGGCTTGAACCGGCAACCTTGCGATCGTGAGGCACTCTTAGGTAGCTGCAACACTACCTATAGTGCTATAGCTTTGTCCAGGCTGATATTGTCTGTTGAGGATCACAAACTCTTGCCTTCTGTCATGACCCAAGCCCCTGTTTCACTAACACAAAGATCACTCGTTCACAAACCATTTACCAATGAAGAAGTTGTACATCTCCTCAGAACCAAAACTAGTGAAAGTAGCCGATCTACAAGCTCACAAACCATTAAAAGTTGTCAGATTGTACATCGGCTATTTTCACAATGAAGTATGTTATACATTGAAAAAACATACTCTCATTGCTATCTGAAAAGTTGTGAGATTGTAGATCAGCTATTTTCACAATGAAGTATGTAAAAAACACTCAATTAAGTATTTCATGTTATCTTTAACAATTGCAAATGTATTCATTGATAGTCATGTTGTGTGAAATGCAACTTAGATGAAGTCTGCACCAAGTGAGGCTTGAACCTGTGACCTTGAGGTTGTGAGACATACACTTAAGCGGGACGCTATTGGACCAACAGACAAACCTCTGAAAAAAGAGATCACACTGATCATACAGTTTCACGCAAATAGCTGAAAAATCCTGGGTTTAAGTGTTTTTCAAACTGCTCAAGATTGCGGACAATCTAAGGGTGGTGCTTACTGGTCAACGTGATAGATGTGTTCCTCATTAGTCAAGGCACATGTGTAAGCAGGTCTAATGGCTGTCGGCCAAACGAGGCATGACTTTTGCCTGTTTAAAGTTTCAATTTTCAAAAAATTGCTATAGCGCCCCCGTTTGACCAATTGGAGTAAGATTGGTTTCAGTGATATTTGGAATGGCCCTTTACATTTCTGCAAAGTTTCAAAGAATGGTAAGTCTGCATGTATGTGTTAGGGGCAGATGAATAATTGTCATAAAACTGCAATATTCATTGGCTCATTAAAGCTTCATTTTTTCACTTATGGAAAATATTTTGCAAACGTTTTTTGGCATAGGTCCAAAGTTCATGTGTAAAAAGTTTCGTGCAGATTACTCAAAAATCCCAGGAGGAGATAGGTTTTAACTGTTTTTCATATAATTCAAAATGGTGGGAGATCTAAAGGTCAGAGGTCAAAAGTCAGAGTGTGAAAGTTGTTCAGCATGAGGAGACGCATGTGTGCATCGAAGTTTCATGGCTGTAGGTCAAACAGGGCATGAGTTGTACCTGTTCAAAGTTGGCATTTTTCAATTGAGTGCTATAGCGCCACCTTTTGACGAAAGATTGTGAGAATTATTTCTTGATCGTTTTTCATGACCATCTATCATATGGCCGAGTTTCATAAAAAGCGACTGCACGGTTCAGCCAGAACTGCCAAAAGTGGCAGAAGAAACGGAATAATCTCAATAACAAAACGGGTCCATGCTGGAAGCCTGGCCCCGTAATGATTGAAAAAAAGGTCGTAATATATACAAAAAAATGTGAAATAAAATGTATATTACAAAAAGGCTGAGTCTGATCGAATGTGCACTATTTCAGTCATACTATCAAACTATCATTATATAATATTTATATATATTATAATTATAATATTTGCTATATAATGTGTAGACTGAACGTCACTTTATGACTGAATGACAAAATAATCATTTCCATAACACATACAAATAATATAGTGTATTCAAAGCACAGCATACAATCAATAAAGGCATTACCATTATAACTATAACTTTTCTTATATATCAGACTTTTATACTTCATGTGATTATTCACAAAACCCCTAGGAGAGGTCATACTCTGCTATGGGGATGGATGATGGTGCTGATGATGGCTACTAGCCTTAGGAATGTGATTGATGTTGTTGATGGCCAGTGTCTCTGTGTTTCTCTGCATATAGCTGCATTCTATATACAGTTTTAACTTTAAAGGGACATTAAGCATGTATACAAGTCTTACATCCATCAGTGTTTGAGGTGATCAAAAGGAAATAGGCTGAAGCTAAACATTTATGATAGCCTATCCTTCCTTAAACATGATTAAGGACACGTCATATGCTGTGTAGCCTATACATATTCACCTTGTAAACAAAATGTAAGTAAGATGAAATATGCAATATAAATGAAATCCCAATTATAATATTTGCATCTCATATACGACAACACTGACTGAGCTGCTGCTAATGTGTAGACTGAACGTCACTTTATGATGTTCTGTAAACGTCCTCTGGGTGGCTCCCTTTAGCTTCCATTAGCCTCCATTAGCTTTGTAACGAGTGCAACAAAAACACCAACACAGTCCCACACCAATACAGTCTTGAAGCTAAAGCATTCATAGAAACTTATTATAACATGGCAACTTTGCATTTTACCTGAAAAGGGGAGAATAAAGTGAGTGCAAGAATAATTGTCAGACAACACAGATTGAGGATCGCCAGGCTGAACCAATTGATAATAGACACACTGTAAGGATTTAGAGCTGAGGTAAGGAGGTGTCTAATGGCTGTGCTTGAAAGCCTTATCACATCAAGAAGACAATAGGGCTTGAGGTAAGGAGGTGTCTATCTCAATGGCTGTGCTTGCTTGAAAGCCTTTGGGCTTGTTTCACCCTGACAGACAAATAATAATTGTTTGGTATATCAATGTACGTATTATTATTATTATGTCTCTCTCTCTCTCTCTCTCTCTCTCTCTCTCTCTCTCTCTCTCTCGCGGTCCGGGTCGAATTTGGGTCGAATTGTCGGGTCCAAGCGGGTCGAAAGCGGGTCGACCTGTCCGGGTCGAATTGTCCCGGGTCGATACGTCTGGTGACCTTTTCAACCACTGCTGGTATGGAGTCAGGGACGGATTATGGCTTGGGCAAAGTGTGCACGTGCAAAGGGCCCTGAGCCAATGGGGGCCCTTGGATTTAATAGGCTTTTAAAAAAATATATATAATATATATATATATATATATACCCTAACCCTAATAGCCTAATAGCCTAGTTTCCAGCCTTATACTCATCAGCAAAGACACATTACAGGAGGTTATCATAAACCAGTGGTGTAAAGTACATTTACTCAAGTACTGTACTTAAGTACAATTTTGAGGTATCTTTTATAGCCACGTTACTCATGTAAACATCCTGAATGAATGAATCCCAGCAGCAAAGTAGAATTTAAACACTTTATTCATCTTTCTACACTCCCTTCACAGATGAGTCAGTTGGGTTTGCTCACTGATAGTTTATTAAGCATCCTTTCAGCTCATATCAATAAACCAACGTCTGATAGAAAGTAAATAACGATCAGGAGGATAAACAATAAACATGTAGCATAACAAAAGGAAATACACTTGAAATAGACATGAAATTACCTCTCTGGCTGCATAGTGCTTGTAAAGGGAATGAGGTGCAGTCCAGGGTACTCAAGTTATCAGCGCCACGCTGCTTACATACACACACGCCCGTTCCACGTGTGGCACACTCTGTGTGTGGCACACACTGCTGCTCAAATGTTTTACTTAAAAGTATCAATACTGCAGTGTTCAAATACTCTGTTACAATTAAAAAGTCCGTTAATCAAAATCTACTGGAGTAAAAGTACAAAAGTATTGGCATCAAAATATACTTAAAGTACCAAAAGTAAAAGTACTCATTGTGCAGAATGTTCAAGTTCAAAATGTGTATAAAATCTTTTGAAAATAGCAGTTCTACAAGCTATAAGTTCTCATTGTGAGCTTGTAGATCGGGTATTTTGAAATGGCCGAAATGTATATAGGCCTAGGGCTGAAGTGGTTAATGTATGTTTTGTAATAATAATCGAAATCTTCAAAGTAACTAGTAACTAAGTTTTCAAATAATTGTAGTGGAGTAAAAGTACAATATTTTCCTCTGAGATGTGTGGAGTAGAAGTAAAGGTACTGAACTGGAAAGTGTAAATACTCCAGTAAAGTAAAAAATACCTCAGAATTGTACTTAATGTAACCATGGCACAATTATAACAGATCATGTAACTTCGACTATGCCACCTTGGGAGTTTCGCCCAAAGAATCAATTAAAGTGCTAAAGTAACTAGGTACAACACAGGTTCGTTTGTAAATGACTGGAGCAGAGACGTGCTTCTCAAGGTAATCAATAATATTTATTATAAATGCCACAGTAGTATTATCATGCTAGTATACTTTAATTAGACAGGTAAATCACAAATAAAGGTTAAACGAATCGAAAGCACTATAATAAAATATTTCAGTGAAAGACCACAGTCAGACTAGGGGGGAGGAGAGACGGAGGAGTTAGTACAGTGACACTTCAAACACTAAAAACACACTTACACAGTACACACAATACTAGGTGGGTTTGGTGCACACAAAACCACACATACGGCATGCAGTGGATAGTAGAAGTCCTCCCCACAGTGCGACCGTGGTCGCCTCCAACTAGTGGGGTACAAGAAATGGCGATTAGATATACATATGAACAGTGGCATAAACAGTGGCAGTTGGAGGATCAATGCAAAAGTAAAATACAATACATAAGAAATAACTAATAAGAAAGGGGCAAAGGCAGCAATGGAGCTTAGGAGCGCCTATAAAACAAAAGACAGTTAGCCCCCACCAGGCATTATAATTATAAATCAAGAGACTTTCAAATCAAAATACAGAACATTAAGTACCTCAACGGTCAAGGTCTGTATACTGCAGGGGCACGGCAGCATGCAGTGGCACCATAGCAGCAGTACATGGTCTGGAGAATACAGGGGCCTACAAGCACAGAATTGTGTTAGAACCACCATCTGAGGGCACAATATTATACAAAAAGCAACTATACACCACGTACCTCCGGTTATGTGAGGTTTGGGCCCTACACACACACAGTCTCTTGGCCTCTGCTCCTCAACACTGACCCTGCGTTTTAACAGCGGGCAACTCCGGGCGATGCCGGGCGATATCGCCCAAAAAGATAAAGAAAATCCATCTTTCATCGCCCCCCCGCCCACTTCGCCCGATCGCCGGCTCTCATAGACTTTCATTATATTTTTGGGCGACGTCGCCCAGAGTTGCCCGCTGTTAAAACGCACCGTGAGTCAGAGAGGAGGGCGCCTGAGAAACATTACAGTCATTTAGCAGACCATTAACCACAAACACCATGGTCTAAACAATAGGTTAAAAGCAGAACCACACTCAATTTCCTACCTTTGCTCAGACAAGCCAGTGCATTACAGAGAGCCAAGCTAGAATGAGTCCATGAGCACCAGGCTTTATAGGGGAGGGGTTAATCAGTGATTACCTACACATGTGTAATTGGGGCGTGGACCCAGAAGCCTGAATGGAGACAGGTCTCCCTGTTACATTAAGTACAGTACTTGAGTAAATGCACTTTACTTTATACCACTCTGGATATACAGGTACAGTCGGTTTCATTGTGCACTGTGTGCAGGTGCTGGGGGGAGATAGCTAATAGTCGTTCTCGTAAATTAGTTCTCACAAATTATGAGAACTATGCTATTATTATCTCCCCCATCACCTGCATGCAGAGAGCACAATGAGCCCTACTGTAGGCCTATATCTCATCACTACTGTATATCTACTGTACTGTTTATCAGTTATTCTGCTGCTGTCTGGAATGATCATGTTATGTTTCTATTACATTTGTGGATTTTATACAAGGTTATGATGGAGCCAGCTATCAGGTTGATGTAAAGCTTAGTTTGTTGGTTGGTGCCGTTCCAGTTTTCATTTGAACACCAAGAAAATGAGATCATCTTTGATTTTAGGACTGTGATAACAACATCCACCAACAAATGACTATGATGGGGGGAGGGCATTGAAGTGGTAGATAACTACAAATACATACTGTAGAAACAACAATAGATGCTAAACTGTCATTTAGCTCTCAAGTGTTATCTACATGGTCTGCAGCGTTTATTTCATGAAAAAAACTGAGACATTTGAACAGAGATATTGGTCTTTTTCTTTTCTTTTTAATGTTTTTATCCCACGATTTTTGTAACCCCATTTTTTACACACAGTGCCAATTGTCTATGTAATCCTGGGGCCTGGGCAGTACCTTCCCTCTGCCAACCTATAGGGAGGCCAGGGCCGAGCTCATGCCTCCTTCAATGCATGAGAGCCAACTGACCTTCTTGTCACCTGACAGGGGGGAGTTTCCCTGGTTGGACGTAACGCGTGGAAGGAACACGTTATTCCAACCAGTTCCTTTCCCCTCTATCAGGCGCCCCGGCTGGCCAGGGGGAGGCAGTATAGTGAACAGGATTACTGCATGTTTCTGTGAGGGTACCTACCCTAGGAGACGGGGAGAACATGCAAACTCCACACAGAAAGGATATTGGTCTTTTTCTATCGCTCCTTTTTGAGAGCACTTTAACCTTTTGTTCCATTGCCTGGTATTTTCTTTGTCAGTGATTAATAAAAGCAAACCGCTTAAAAAACTCAATATGTCCAGTAAGATTGATGGACAGCAGCAAAAGTGCATGATGATGACCTGGGGTCAGGAAAGGACACTCCATTATTAGAGATGCAGCCTCATCATCATCATCATCATTCGAGTGCCCTCGAGATCTGCGACACAAGCTGCTTCCACTGGTCTCTCTTTCTCATTGATAAGAAGAAGAAAGTCTGCACACTGTGCTCAAGCTCCAAAAAACATACTTTTTATTTATGCAACGTTTCGACCTTCTAGGTCTTCATCAGGCAAATATTACATTTCTCTGTGAACTCTCTTTCTCATTGCCACACCGAGTTCATCCACAGTCAGTCCTGTGTCCCTACTCAAAACATCTGGAAATGTGAGTGGTCTGCTTCCTCTTGCAGAGTAGTCTCCACAGAAGAATATCCGAAACGATCTGGTCTTTTGTTCTGTGGCAATGTCCAGCAAAGCGGAGTCTTCCTTGTGCCACAACAACTGAGATGGAAGGGGTGCCTCCATAAATCTGAACTTTAGTGGGATGGTTCCTCCATGAAAGGTTCTGGACACGCATGAGAAGTCTTGTATGTTCCGTCAAGACGATCCCGAAGCTCCTTATTCATTGTCCATGTTTCGGCACCATACAGAAGGATACTTTCCACACAGGCTTTGAACAGGTTGATCTTGGTAGCTCTTGAGATGTCTGACTGCCATATAGGATATAGCTTATTGCAAGCGCTTCAGGCCTGTCCTTTCCTTGTCAGGAAGTCCTATCTGCTACTGACTACAATACATAATGATCCAAGGTATTTTAATTCCTCGGTTTCTTTGATGTCACTGCCGTTTATGGAGCGGATGGTTGGATGATCAGAGTCTTCATTCAGAAGCAGGCATTCTGTCTTCTTGGTGTTCAGCTTTGGTGTTCAACTTTGGCTGCTGACACTTCTAGTGATGTTAAAAGCTCTTGAGCAGAGGATACAGCATGTGTTCAGCTATCAGTGCAATGTCACCCGCATTGTCAAGGTCGGTCAGCCACTTCTGACTTTGACGACCAGATAAGATCTTCTGCCTATTGTGGAGGAGATGGTATCTAACGCTTGCCTGAGGACTAGTCAACGATAAGAGAAAAGGAGGAAGTGTGTCACCCTGAAGGATGCCTGTGGTTGTCTGGAATTCCTTTGTTGGTCCATCAATGCTCTGCACAAAACATACAGGGTTCTCATATATCACTACTATTGCTTTCACCATTTCTTCTAGTATTCCATAGTTGAGCAGTATTTGCGAAAATATACAAAAATGATGGAAGCTTTCTTCTTTGATACCTGAAGTTCTTCGACGATTCTCCTTAAAGATGTACTGTAGCCTATATCACACCCCCTAGAGGATACGAGACAAACATGTTTGTCTGAGCCCATTCAGTTGTTAGTTGGGTTTGTAAGGTGACCAAATTTTGTTGTGACAGAGTAAAACATAAACTATGTTATAGTGGCTGAACATGTTTTCTTTCATAATCAAACAAGTCCACTAATCTATTACATTTTATTACGATTACGATTATTACGAGTATGACCATTCATGAATGTTAATTCCAATTTTGCTACTTAGCTGTTATCACAAGATTGTCCTGATAGTGTCAACACAATAGTTAGAAAGTTAGATTAAGATTAATACCATAGTCAGCTAATACAGGGAATAAAACAGCTCAGTTTTGTTTGTTTTAGCCGACTTCCTCTACCTCAGGTTTTGTGTAGACAATTAGCCTAGACCTAGGGGACAAAAACAAGGCAGGTTATTCTAAATAAAATGCTGTTATAACAATGACAACCCTCAAATGACAGCAAACAACTGCAAAACAGCATTGAACAGATTAAATAACCAGGCCTTTTCAGCCTGTTTACCGTCAATATACGTCATAATGCCACAATTAGGCTATTCCAGTGTCTTCAGGGAGGAATCCTTTGTAGGGCTGTCCTATCAGTGTTGAATGCTGTAACCATGTGAGTGCAATAAACCCTGTACTACTGCTCTCCCTACCTCCCTGATGCACGTGCTTGTTTGTGTTAATGTGTCACTTACTGTACGTGCAGGTTTCATACTGTAGTCTGTCTACTCATCTCTTTATCTCTCTGTCTCTCTCTCCCCCTCTATTTGTATAGCCTACAATTTTCACTCTCCCTGTGTCTATTTATTGTCATCTCTCTCTATTATCCAGAGCAATTTCCTTCCTTTCCCTTTCTCTCCCTCTCCCTCCCTCCCTCCTTCCCTCCTCCCAGTATTCAAACTGGAGTTTCTTTATATTAATGAGTCACTCAAGGGAGAGGCTGGAGCTTCAAGCGGCATATGGGAGGTGCCTCAAATAATGAGAGCGAGGGAGGGAGAGTGAGAGAGAGAGAGAGAGAGAGTCTCGCCATCACACACCTGTTTGTTCAGGTGGAGCATGTGACTGCTTGCTACAGTACATTATTTGGACCTGGAGTTCTTCCCTGGAGGACAGCTCTTCTCTGTGTTTATAGGACCTTTTTATTGTCTTTACAAATCTGCAGGACGCTACTTTCTAACAACATTGAACTGTATACTGCAAGTTGTACTACTGTGAAGATTTGCTGGGCAACGGTTTGATTTTTTTTACCAGGTTCCCAGGAAATAATTGCGTTGTGGACATTTGTGTAACTTGTTTTCTTCATCTCAGAACTTCATTGGTTACATCAAGGAATTCCAACGATTTAACAATAAGCATACTGAGCTTCATAGAGGGAGCACCTGTACACTGACTATAAGCACTGTGTCAGCTTCTTTGAAGACTGAAAGGCAGCCAGCTTCTGCCAATTTCAACACATATATAATCTGCCGGTTCTGTCCTTGACTTAATTGGCCAAACCCATTACATTCAGAAGGGGTTTGCCTGCCTTCGGTGGGTCTTGTTCAGAGAAACCTTCAGCAGTACGCCATGGCAGACTTCCCAAACAAGGTGACCACAGAGACCAGCTCCCCCCAGTCCCAGGGCTCTCAGGTGGGGAACAACCTCAGAGGGATGGCTTCCAACGTCACCTCCATGATGGACATGTCTTTCATCAAGAGTATACCAGGCATTCTGATGATGAGTGAAATAGTGAGTGGCTTTTACTGTAGATATTTCTGTTCTGCTCTGTTCTGTTCTGTTCTGTTCTGTTCTGTTCTGTTCTGTTCTGTTCTGTTCTGTTCTGTTGTACTGTACTTTCTGTTCTGTACTGTACTGTTCCATTTCAAGATGACAATTGAAAGTATTAGGATTCTTTTTAAAGATTTCTTATATATCTTATAGAACACTATAGCGCAATAACGCTTAGTGACAAAGTAAAGGCTTCATCTCTTAAATGTTATTCTATTCTAAGCCAGTTTAAACATGATAGCTTAGTGCCAAAATTTGTAGACTCAAAGGGCCATTCACACTGACACTAACAATAAAATTATAGTTTAAAAAAGTTCACACCGACAATATTAAAAAACAATGGTGAACTATATAGTTATAGTTATCTTTATAGTTATACTGTAGTGCTCAGTGTGAATGGCACTTCTAAAACATAATAAAACAAATATGTATTCACATTCACAACCACACACACACACACACACACACACACACACACACACACACACACACACACACACACACACACACACACACACACACACACACACACACACACACACACACACACACACACACACACACACACACACTAGACGTAAGTATTTTGAGAGCATATAAACTACATTCAGTTCCGCACCATAAAGGCCACTGGCTATGAAAAAAAAAGTCACCTGACGTCCCTCACACTTTTTTTAGGTTGTATATCCACGTCCAGAAGGGAGCTGGCATTTAATGACAATTATAAAGATTTCAGTTTAATATACAGGGCCTTGGCCCGATCTCATTAACTCTTCCAGTGAGGCTTAGTTTAGTGGCTATCTGTCTGGTTATCTATTCTGTTCACACAGAGGACAGCATGTGACTAGCTGGTGAACTGACAGATAGATCTTTGTCCCCTAGAGGCCCTCGTCTCCTGCTGTCACACCCCTCTTTCTCATGTCATGTACCTTTCATTGGCCTGTTGACAGGAAGGCTGTTAAATGATCTGGGCCATGAATATTTCTCTTTTGGATTTATGGCGCACACAGGGTGTGATAACAGGGACAATTAGTGGTATTAGTGGCATTCACATTTATCATTTTATGGTCACTGCTACACCCTTATCATATCTAAATTGTACCTCCTAATTGCATATCTTACATATTACCAGGAGTTTCTTGTCGAGGTATGTGTTCCTCAAGGCTACCTCAGTTTCTTTATCTCTTTTTAGGAGGGATCTTCACCTATACTCTGTATCAGTGTCGTGCTGTGACGCGTGGTGCTTGTAGATTGGCAATTTTCTCGATGTGCCTAATTGATCAAATGGCTTCGATTTCGTTTGCACATCCGGGGTAAGGTGTAACAGTGTTTTCAAGGCGTGACTGTCCTTGACAGGGTTGGTCTGGATGTCACCACCATTCAAAAATAGACCTTCATAAAATGTACTACCATAGTGCAAGATTGGACAGGGAGGCCACGCTAATCGGAAAGTTGGCTGCATGAAGCCGGATTTATACTTAGTAATATATCAAGAGAGTGTCAAGCCCTTAAAGGCTTGATATACAGTATGATATAACCAATTTTCAACCTTGTCTTCATAATTGGTCCTCACTAATCTCTTTAGAACATGGCACTATTTCTGTCTCAGAGGTGGGCTGTGGCCAGTTCAGGAACCTGCCTACCAGTGACATCATTGGTTGGGATTCCAAGCTAATGGAAACAACATAAGTCACCACACTGACATAAAAGCCACTGTTCTTGCATCAATAAAATCGATACAAGTTTGAAATTACCATGGGTAATGATGTCATCGGTAGGCACATTTTGAAACCATCCACAGTCCACCTCCTAGACACAGAGTGTGTAGATAGAAGTTATTTCACCATTCTTCTATATAGTGAGCAATGAGCATGACCCATATATGGAGATGATGCTGAGAAAAGGCAACATTTTCCATTAACAGTAAGCATGAGTGAGACAATGTTATAATACATATTTATAACTTGTGATTGAACAGTTGCCACTAGTCAACACTCTGCCCTTTATGCATATAACCTACAATAAGCTAGAGTGGTTTCCTTAGGTTTCATAAATATTTTATCTGTTAATTGGTTGTACAAACTGCAATACTGGGTAATCACCTGGATAATTAGACTTGAATAGTAACAAAACATAGTCGGTGGAAAGAAGTTATCAAAGTTATCAAAAAGTAACTTTAATGAAAACTGCAGAAACTGCTCTTAGTTGAAAACCATCTTTCTTATATTAAAATTGACTTAAGGGGGCCCGACCAGCCGGCGTCGGGCCGGTGGACCACGTCGTCTCGCTCATGTGCCCGAAGTTAGTTACATGAAAAGATCAAAACCAACTGTAAACTGGAGTTCAAGCTCCCATTCAGGTTTATTAGTGATGCGGTCAAAGTGTCGCTAATAAAGCAGGTAGCACTGTGCATCTTTTCATGCACTATTTGGCCAACACCTGACCTGCGTATGGCCTGCGTAACATTCCTTATGTTCAACATTACATTACATTCTTGAGTAAAACGCATGAAAAAGAGAGTATTTTGTCAATAAAAATAACCAAAGTTACGGTACATTAAGATCCTCATAATCTCTGTGAGAGGAGGTGTGATTCTCATCTTTTGTATAATGTTTATTTAGGCAAAAACATGACATTTTAGAGTTATGACTCAGCAGCAACCCATGATTAACCTTTTATTCTTCTTTTTTCCCAATAGTGCGGTCATGCATGGGTATTATGCAGCAGCTTAGTATAGGTTTCGTAGGGCTCTGAAATGTGCACGTGTGTGTGCTGTGCTCACCTTTCTTTCAACTCACATTCATGTTCATTTTATGGGTGCGTGCGCAGTTCTAGAGTCCTAGAGAGATTATCGTTATGACAATCACTCGTCCTGTTACATATATGTCTGGACTCTGGTAATATAATAATCTGAACGCAACTTCATGAATTTGTCTGAGCCTGTTGTCGTAGAGAGAGAATGTATCTGTACATGCATTTCTGTATCAATTTGTGTTTCTTGTTGTGTTGTGTTATGTGTGTGTGGTGCATGGGAGGTTTTTAGTGAATATTTGGGTTTCATTTCATCCATTTTGCGTACGCATACCCTGACGCATTTAACTCAGAGAGTGTAAAAGAAATTACCCTTATTAGACACTCACTCAGGACTTTATTTTGCACACGGGACGGGACATAAATACGGCAGACGGTGACAGAGGTCTGATAAAATGATGGGCTCCTCATACCAGGTGTAACTCTAGCCAAGCCCATGTTCTGTGCTATCAAATATTAATATAAAAGCACGGATCCAGCAGACTGTGTTAGAAATGCATCGCAGAGACGGTTCCTTAATACAGTGGTTCTCAACCTGTGGTTCGGGACCCCCAGGGGGGTCCCCACATGATTTGGGGGGGGTCCCCAGATGAAAGGGAAGAGACAATATATATGGACTTTTAAGACCTTTTGAAAACTTAAAAAAGGAGGGGGGAAAAGAAAAGAAAAAGAGTATTACTGCATCAAAACTTGCTACTTAAAAAAACTGGCTTAATTCATTATCATTGGCCTAATAGTCAAATAGAATTAGAAAGAGGCAAAGAATTTGAAAATAGCAGATCTACAAGCTCACAATGCCTCGCAACGCGACGCATTGTGAGCTTGTAGATCGGCTATTTTCACAATATTTATCTGTGGAACTGAGTCAAACTAAATGTAATCCGTCAACTCTTACAATTCCCAGTGCTTGTCGGGGTGGGGGTCCCTCGGTTCAACTTTTCAATTTTTCTTTTGGGAGGTCCCCAGTTCAAATATGATCCTTTTGGGGGGGTCACGGCCTGTAACGGTTGAGAACCACTGCCTTTATATTGAAGTTAGGGTGTGCTTGGCTAACCCTGGCTGATAGCAACATGAAAGAGACAGAATATGGATGCACACATCATTTACAGAACAGTGAGGCATGAATATAGCATTCTTTGTGTTCTTTCAAATATACTTCTGACATCACTGACAGAAACATGTTTCAGCTTTGTTATATGGACATATCCCAACATTCATAAGTAATACTAAGCATCCTTTAACTGTCCACAATTGGCCATTGGCTGCACCAAGATATACTGATATAGGAGACTAAGCTGATAGCTTGAACCACTGTGTGTGTGTGTGTGTGTGTGTGTGTGTGTGTGTGTGTGTGTGTGTGTGTGTGTGTGTGTGTGTGTGTGTGTGTGTGTGTGTGTGTGTGTGTGTGTGTGTGTGTGTGTGTGTGTGTGTGTGTGTGTGTGTGTGTGTGTGTATGTGTGTGTGTTTGTAGTACTACACTTGCGAGGACCAAGTATAGTAGAATTTGAAGAAATATACATTGTGAGGACCGTTTTCCTGGTCCTCACAAGACAAATGGTTGTTCTATAGTTAAAAAAAACTTTTTTTTAGAGATAAGTTTACAATTAGAAAAACATTCAGTTCAGGATAAGATATTTAGAGGTTAGGTTTAGGGATTGGAATTAGAGATAAACATGATTTGTACTTAGTTGCACGCCAGTGTCATGCACCGAAAAATAGCTGATCTATAAGCTCACAACGCGTCGCAGCGCGACGCGTTGTGGGCTTGTAGATCTGCTGTTTTTCGGCTTTAGGCTTACAGTTAAAAATAGCAATATGTTTTTTAAATGGCATTCATAACATGGCTTTCCTAAAGTGTTGATGTCCTCACAAGTATAGTAATACAAACTATACTGTCAGTAAAAGCCCCACAACTCAGGTTCCTCAATGCTTGCACCACAGAACAGGTCACTGAAACACTGTCACACATGATCTTGAATGGCTGTTGTGCGTACAAAGGGATGTACATAGCACGTCATGACAGTCTTGCCAGAATAGTGGAACTCATTGCAAAGGACATATCATGCATCCTCAGTGAGAATGTACAAACATTCCTGTGTAATTCCATTCATGTTTCATCTCTGTGATAACCCAGACATCTTTGACAGCTAATAGATGATGTTGTTGTTGTGGTTGATGACGAGTCCCGAGAAGTGTCTGTATTAGAGATTGCCTGCCTGTGTGTGTGTGTGTGTGTGTGTGTGTGTGTGTGTGTGTGTGTGTGTGTGTGTGTGAGATTGCCTGCCTGTGTGTGTGTGTGTGTGTGTGTGTGTGTGTGTGTGTGTGTGTGTGTGTGTGTGTGTGTGTGTGTGTGTGTGTGTGTGTGTGTGTGTGTGTGTGTGTGTGTGTGTGTGTGTGTGTGTGTGTGTGTGTGTGTGTGTGTGTGTGTGTGTGCGCGCGTGCGTGCGTGCGTGCGAACCTGTCACACTAACTATGTCACACTAACTAAAAGTGCAATAAGAGCTTGAGTAAGAATGAAGTCTATATGAAGGTGCACATTTGAAGTCATTGTTTGTTAACAGTTAATGGTTTACCACCTCAGCCTGTAAAAGCAGGGTTATTATGGCCGTCTCAGTGTCACTCTTGTTCAGAGCGGCTTCCTTTGTTAAACGGCTGCATAATAAGGTCAACCTTTGAGCCGCTCCCTGCTCTGTGTAAGCTACTGTATGTGTGTGTCCATGTGTGTATCTCAGTGTATGGGGTGTGAATAGACTGAAATTCAATCTCCAAATGCACGATAATCTATCATTTCGAGAGAAGAGAGAAGGTCTTGGGATGCTTATAGATACTGACCTAATCTTCCAGGCCAGCACACTCTTATTTTGTTTGTTAAATGTTCTTTCCTCACTCCCCTGGACCTGCAATGCTCTCTATCAAGGTGATTCCCACATAGATAGTGACACTGAATTTTGATACTGAATTCTTCCCCCCCCCCCCTCTCTCTCTCTCTCTCACACACACCAGGTTCTAGGTCTGCTACAGTGGTCGTTGATAGCCAGTGTTCCCGGGTTACTTCCAGCATATGGCTGGGTTTTGTTTGTGACGGTGACTCTGTGGATCCTCACCATCCTTCTATTCTGTATGATTATCTGTGGCGTTCAGCATAAACTCACCTTTGTTCCCTGGAACCTGACGGTAAGGGACAATGAAAGTCTTATTTGTGCTTTGTCATATGACCGTGTCGCTCGTATAAAATGAAGGTTTAGTCAAATTCGGTTGTTCTTTGTTGACACGTGAGTGTGATGATTAGCCACCAGGGACAAAAGAGGCATTGATAAGGACAGAGGAAGGAGGAAGGTTTACTTAGGAATGAAAGGTATGTCTTACAACTCTATAGTCCTATGAGTACAGGCTCCACATGTGATCATATGACTGAGGAAATGTATTGTAATGTATTTTCTACTTTTGTACAAGCAATTTGATCCTTTCTCCCAGGCAGTGGTGGAAAGTAACTAAGTATATTGACTTTACTTAAAGGACGACTTCACCCATTTTCAACATTATCTTCATATAATTGGTCCATATGGTACCATTTTTGTCTACTCGGTCTGTTTCTCAGAGGAGGGCTGTGGGCAGTTCAGAAACCCGCCTACCAGTGACATCATCGATGGGGAATCCAAGATAATAGACACTGCAGGCTTTCTATTTCTGGAAAGTTAGCATGCTATAATGGAAGCCATTGTTCTCGCTTTAATAATAATCTAAATAAAGAAATTTGAAACCTTGTTTGAAAAATCTGCCTAACGATGATGTCACTGGTAGGCAGGTTTCCTATGAGAAACCCGCCTTTTATTTTACCATTTTATCATGAGCATATGAAGATGGGTGAAGTCGTCCTTTAAGTACATTTGTGAGGTAATTTTGCTTTACTTAAGTAGCGTTGTGCTTTTTACTCAACTACAATTTTTATTGACAGCTTACGAGCTACTTTGCAGATTTACATTATTATTCAAAAACATGCATTAACCAATTAAGCACTGTTTGGCTATTTTGCTATTTGAAAATAGCCACTATACAAGCTCACAAAGCGTAGCATCGTGACGCGTTGTGAGCTTGTTGATCGGCTGTTTTAAAAGGATTTTGTGAAATGGGACATTCTGCATAATGAGCACTGTAAGTATATTGTGTTGCCAATACTTTTGTAATTTTACAAATCTGAGTACTTCTTCCACCACTGCTCCTATAGGTGTTGGTGTACAATGGCATGGCTGCTGTCCTGTATCTCACAGCATTCCTGGCCAACGCTGCATCCGTCAGCCCCTATAGCATCACATTCTTCCTTGGACATATGGCAGTTGCTGCTGTAAGACTGCAACACACACACACACACACACACACACACACACACACACACACACACACACACACACACACACAGTGTGCACAAAAGCACAGTAAAGAATACTACAGTTGTAATGAGTCAAAGATTAGCTTTCTGCTGATGAGAATGGGCGTGGAGAGAAATAAACAGTTTAAGAGTACAGTTTAGACCAAAAATAAGGCTGCAAGCCAAGGCATTTGGCTTTGTATAGTGTAAAGCTGTTCAAATCGAGTTCATAGTGTGCCTTTCATAAATTCCATGAAAACATTTTTAGTTGTTATGTGTGCAGTTGTCATGCACTGGAAATAGCAATAAGCTGACAACGCTGCAACGTGTTGTGAGCTTGTAGATCGTCTACCAACACACAACTAAATGGAAACCAGCTTCATCCTGTTGCCATGCCTTTCCTTTAAGGTGTACACGGTACATTTTGTTTTTTTTCTAGTTTAATGTCTGTTCCCCCTCTCCCTCTGTCATGCCATAATGACTGTTTGCCCAAGGTATACCTCGATTAGATTGTTTGCTTATCCACATTTAGCAGTCACATGTACAAGAGAGAAAAGAATAAAGCGAAGGTTTACGTAATATATTCTTGTGTCTAATTCATACTAGCTGTGACAAAATGACCAAACGTTGCCATGCTACGTTGCTGCCGAGTCACCGTTGAAGTGTCGCTCAAGCCACACTGCATGCATGAAAAGAGTAGAGTTAACAGGAACTGGTTAACAGTAAGAATGAATGTGGAAATGTTGAAACAAAAATATGATTGATTGACACTTCACTGCGTCATTGGAGCGCTGACAAAAGTTAAAGCCAGCGCATCTTTTTTTCTGGTGTGTCACGCCTGTAACGCTGTGTCGGGTGTCACTTTGTAACTTCCTAATAATAATATAATAACAAACAGTGTGGGGAAAGAAAAACTATAAACTAAAAAACAAGACACAGACAGTTCAATTAAAACAATACCAACAACAAAAAAGCAAAAAACGTCGACATAGAGCCCATACAATAGAGTCCTCAGATGAGTCCAGTGCTCTAGTTAGAAGTGTGTGTATGTAAAATTCTAAAAAAGTGGGTCTTTAGACAAGTTTTAAAAGTGGCCTGTGAGGTAGGCCTGTCTAACTTCCAGAGGAAGGTTGTTCCACAAATGTGGAGCCCTAACGGCAAATGCTCTATCCCCTTCTGTAACCAGGCTTGATGTTTGGACCTCGAGTAACAGCTGGTCTGACGATCTAAGGTCAGAAATATAGGCAGGTGCAAGGCCGTTTCGTGATTTAAAAGCAAACAATACAGTGCACAGTGCAGTGAGGCCAAAACAGGGGTGATATGGTCATATTTTCTGGTTCTAGTAAGAACCCTAGCTGTAGTATTGTGGACAAGTTGAAGGCGGTTGATAGCTTTTTGAGAGAGTCCGGAAAAAAGGGAGTTACAATAGTCCAGGTGATTAGTGACAAAAGCATGAATAAGAGTTTGTGCATCAGAAAATGATATGAATGACCTAATTTTAGAGATTAGTCCTTAGTTGGAAGATGGCAGATTTAGTGATACTGGAGAAATACCATGTCACTGGCTTCCATTGAAAATGACTTGTCTCCGCTAGTGTGAATACAGTATCAGTCACCTCCATCTCTATTGTAACTCCCTCCTTGGTGGTATGCTCTCTCTCAAACCCCTCATAACTGATCCGGAATGCCGCAGCATTACCTGATCTTCAGCCTCCCTTCACTGGCTTCCGGTTGCTGCCTACAGCAATCCAATTGGATACACTGATGATTACAGTACTACCTACAAAGCAACCAAGGGCTTACATTCAGTACATGATTCAGCCCTGCACTCCCACACTCTTAGATCAGCTTAGATCACACAGGATGTCTGTCCCTCCCTTCCCTACGACTCTTCTCCATCCTGGCTCCCAAGCTATGGAATGACCGACCCTGTCATAACAGCACTCACTATACATTTTCCAGTCTGACAGCTGACCTCTTCAGACTCTTCACCTCTCCCCCTAGAAATCCTCATTGTCTCCGCCCGAAGGCGTGGCCGAGACAATGTTTTCGCCCCTGTCCGTCCGTGTGTCCATACGTCCGTGTCCGTCCGTCTGTGAGCAGCTAATCTCTCAAGACTGTCTGCCTTAAACTGCCTTAAACATGTAGTGTATTTTTCGGATTCTATTCCGTTTGACTACGATTGGCTTTCAAAGTTTGCTGGAGGGGACCGTTTTGCACGACATGCTACAAGCACCGCTGGGCCGATCGGCAGGAAACTTTGCACACACACTACCAGTAGGCCGAGGAAGAATCTCCACCCAATTGTTTTTCAAATCGGCCTGTTATAGCACCACCATGAGACAGAACACATTTTTTGTTACTACTCCAGATTTTGTCCGAAGTAAACCTCGCGCAAATCGGTATACATTATCTTTGTAGTCATGTGATGAAGACGTATCTGTCTCATTTCTCATATTCCATTCCGATTGGCTATGATTAGCTTCCAAAGTTTGAGGAGGTGGCCCGTTTTGCACAAAATGCCACACATCATGAATGCAGCGCCCGATTGCTGGGAAACTTTGCACGCACATTCCCACTAAGCCAAGGAAGAACCTCCATCCCAAATTCTTCAAATCTACATATCATGGTGGTGCTACAACAGCCCACTTCACGATTTGGTCTATAACTATTGAACCGTAGGTCGTACAATCAACATGTTTTAGTCCCTGGATTCCTTGGATCATTAGGCAATTTGTATGCCCAGTTTGTGCCAGATGACATTTAGTGTTTTCTTCAAAACACACTTTTTGCTACTGCTCCTACAGATTTTGTCCAAAACTCACAGAAATTGTCAGAAACCTATGTGCTCCGAGGATCACAATTTTCTAGTTCCTTGAATGATTTCCAGTTTCTATTTTTTGTTGTTGATAGATGCTAGTTATAGTACTATACAGATTGGTTACTTGTTCACATACTGTATACGTTATGTATGTAATTTAGACAATTTGAATGTCTATGCTATGCTATTTAGTATATTGTTTACTTTGGACAGATGCTACTGTAGGTTTGATGTTTACCTGGTATTCTAGTTACTTTGTAGCACTCTATTTACATGACCATTTACCCTGCCATTTATTTACTTTGATCTTGCACTTTGGAAGTCTCTCTAGATAAGAGCATCAGTTAAATTAAATTGTAGAGGCCATATCTAGTGCTCTCTCACACACACACACACACACACACAGCTCACTCCAGGACATTCTGGTTGTGAAAAGGCTCGAACGTCCAAGGCTCCAAAGACAGTCAGAGATGCATTTTGTTTTTGTTTTATTTCGCCTAACTCCTCCATCGAACTCCAGTGCAGGATTATTTCAAATAGCAACAACAATAATGGCCAAAAGATAAATAAATAAGCACTTAAGGATAACACTAATAAACAAGACCAAACTGGAGAAGAACTCTCATCAGGTTATAACCTTGATCACACAAGACCCTGTTGCTCTTCCTCAGGGATGTTACCTGTGTTGCTGCCAATAGTTAACTACCTGTTCTGTCCCTGAAGCCTCCTTTAAATAGGGAGTGGATCCTACCACATGACACAGAGCCAATCATCAACAATTCTTCCAAATACTTCCATAAATAACTCTCATAGATTCCCCACAGCATAAAAGTAACCTAAACATTCTTAAAGATGCGTTACCATTAAACAAGTATAACTTGGGGTGAAATCTCAATAACAATTTAAATAAATACTCAAAGCATATTAAACACCCCTCCTTCACAGCACTTGGCACCTTCCCAATCAAGGGGATTGCCACCAGCTGTGTAGGAGAGACAACAAGCAAACAATCAGTGAATATTTCATTTTCAATACACCAGTTTAAAACTAATGTCTGTCTCTCTGTTCCCCTTCTGTCCGTGTCTCTGTTTCTGTATGTCCTCCTTCTAGTTCTTTGGGGCTGTGGTGACAGTAGCATACGGTGCCAGTGCTTTCTTCTCCTATATGCACTGGAGGGGAGATGGAGGGGATGCAACCACCAACACAGTCCCCGCATAGGATTTAAATGACTAATGCCAATGACCTCTCCTGGTGAAAATGATGCTGTCTGGAGAGGTGTAAAGGCTGGGCCTACTACTGCAGCGACACACTAAGAGATGTCATCTTTTAATATTTTGTGGCAGAAATCTGATCTGTTCACAGCACTCTACACTACACACTACACTACAAAGGGTGTAACCACGCCTGAAATATCCTTCCCTGTACATTTAACCGTGTAAAGATCAGCTCTGTGCCCCAAATGTTTAAAAGATCTGATTTTATATTTTTGTATGAATGTTTATATGGGTGAAACCTGAGGAAAACCTATGGAAAACAACCAGCAGAAATGATATGAAAACCAAACCATGGGGAGTGAGGAAGTAGGTTACTTCAAACTCTGACCAAAGACTTTACTCTTTATATTCCTATAGTGGAGATAGTGTATTATATTCAGTCGTAGCGAACCCCCAACCCAGCTGACAGAGAAAATAGTAACAGTGTTGATTGTTGCTATGGTGATGACATACTGTATACACTACAGTATTAAAAAGGTGAAGCTGTAAATGATAATTGGCCAGCGAATGGTCAATGTCTATTGAGAAAAACACCTGATTGTATATGTATTTCTCCTGCATAAATATTGTCATCAAATGATTCTGTTGTGCTTGCAAGCTGACTCCATCTTTGACATGAATCATATCATGTCAACCAGCTTTCATTTAAAAGAAAAGCTTAAAAGTTGACTTTGTAGAGTTGTGGTTTCTACAGAACACTGATGACAGTATTTCCACAGTATTTCCTTAGTCGTGATTAGAATATCACTTTATGTTGTTTATTGTTGTCGTTTTGTTTACATTTTCTTTAACTTAAAGGCAGACGGTATGCATTTCTCTTTGCAGCACCCTATGGAATAAACAAAATGTGGATTTTCTTCCTTAACCAATTTATATAAAATATCACTTTCTTGCACATGCCTTAAGAAATAATCTTTTGTACCAGGAGTGTGATTATTATAATCTGTAGAGTATGCGGTGGCTCAATCTTGTACTTTTTCAAATAAACTAGACAACGATTTTACAAATATTTAACATCTTTATTTGAAAAACATGTATTTACAACCATGAGGATTTACAATACAAACTGGTACCATAAATACATTTTATTAGCAATTACAACAATGTGATGGGTGATATATATACTTGGTTGTGCACTGTGTAGCGCACTTAAAATAGCAGATCTACAAGCTCACATTGCATCACGTTGTGAGCTTATACTTAGCCAGATACCTACCGTATAAAACCAATTCTACCAAAGTTCAACATCACTTAAAGACAAGTAGAAAACACTTTGGTTCCATCCACACAAACATTAAATCTTACCATGAATGCAAATATATCCCAAACAGACTCTGTTTAAATAACAATCACAGGCACAAAACACAAACCATCAAGTAAAAAAAAAAATATGGATCAATGATTTCATTAAACAAAGAGAACAGGCCAGCATTTTAGGCAGCACAGCCAGCACACGAGACCAGACTTGGGCAAAAAGATTACATTTCTGATTGTTTAAATTACTTGCTCAGGGATTCATTTGATGACCAGTGTAATTGCCGTGGAATCTGCAGGATAACTCAACACAGTCTGCAAGGTTGAACCAACTACATGAACCAGCCTACAGCTGGAGCATTGCTGGTTTGCACAGCCAAGTAACACAGGATAAAGCAAAAATCAAGGATTCGCTGATGCGAATCTCACTTCAGCAGCTGTTTGTGTAAATATCATAGACTTGTGATGTGTGTCTATTACGTACACATTAACATGACATTAACACATCGTCCATAACTGGTCAACTTAAGCTTGGAGGTTGGTCTGGGCTGCAATTTTGCAGTCCACCAAGCATGTCTTGTATCTGGTACAGTACCCCTGGTTTCAAAATAGTCAAAATGGCTGGTGGATTCATCCCATGGACTAAACACAGAGGTTTCTCTTGTGTGTCACTGTGGTCCAGTGAAGCTGATGTGTTTGTTGTTAGTGGAGCAAAGAGGTGTGACCACCAGTCCTTGGCTCAGGTCCAGTCCTCTGCCCTCCTTCTCCTACAAATACACTGTGATTAATGCTAGCTCAACTCGATGTAACATCTGGTAACATCCTGTTTGGGTGTTGAGTTTGTAGGCAGATCATAAACAAACACAACCAGCATGCAGCATGCGCTCAGTTCAGTTTTTAGTTCAGTTGTTAATATATCGCTGTGAAATTAATTGTGATCTGGTGTTCTGATGCTGAACATCAGATCAGTTCATATTACAAAACTTCTCTACCTGTTCCATGGATCTGAAAAATACTTTCCAAATGATATATCAAAAACTACAGGAAACAGGTAAATGAAAGGAACAGGTTGAAATCCTGGGCCCTATTAATAATAATGGCAATTAAAGCAAATAATTGAAAGCTTTAAGTTTATATTTGGTTAATTCTGTATTCTTGGTTACTCTTGGCCACCATACAACTTGTCTAAAATCGTGTGGATACATAACCACTTCCGTGGGCAATTAGAAGGACATCAACTTTCTCTCAGCTGTCAAACCTAAAACAATGTGATAACCAGAGCCAGAATCTGTCCAGCTAGTTGCATGGCCTAATTGTTAGTAAATCTGCCTGAAATTACACTAAATTGCAACTCACTGCTCTGTAGTCCACAAACATCTCCTTGAAGGCTATGAAATCAGTGAAGGTCAGCAGCAAGTCAAATATGTCACCCGGTACTTCCTCTTTATGCTGTCTGCATGGGAGAAATGGAAATCAGAGTTAGAGACAGAAAGATGATATTCATAGACAGCACACAGTCATGTTTGATATGACTGTGTGCCATCTATATGCAATCAGCCGAGAGTGAGGCAAAGACAACCGACTATCGTGGGCCCAGCTGAAGAAAACTGCCCAAAACAGAGTCTGATGGCAGGGTGTGATTGATGGCTCTAAGCTCCACAAGGAGCCTACAAGAATAAGTCAAATAGGTCAAGTGTGCCATCTAGTGGCCTGCTGGGTGAAGTAACCTTTCTTAAGTAACAGGTGCATCAATAGATTTCTGGAACAGTGAGCTGTTTTCACTCACACCAATTCATGTCCCAATACAATTGCACAGTGTTTGATCTAGGGCAGGCCCTCACACCATTGGCCACCTTAAAATAATACATTACTTTCTAGGATTTGGTGCATGGACCCAAAATGAACTCCTCCCGATTCCGTGGAAATTCAAATGCTCTGTATTATAATAGACATGGGTATAGTTCAGGAGCCTCACGAGTGACGTTTATATGCAACACCATGTGTAATCAATGACACAGTGAAACCGTTACCCCTAATCAAAACCGCCTATTATGCCGTTTTAGTTGTATGAAGCTAAGATACCCATCAACCATCAGGTGAGAACAAAAGTACTCTTACATTAGCAGGTCTATGAAGGTGGCCATGTTGAAGCCAGGGATCCTCTCCATCAGCTTTTGCTCAAGGTATTTCTCCAGCAGATCGCCCTACAGGAGAGACAAAAACACAGCCTTCTAAGCTAAGATCCTCCTTTCAGGAGCTGCTTAGCTTCAAGATGTTTGGTTTGACAGGCCACGATTAGAAATATGAGCAGAAATTGCTTGCATAAATGTTGAATAACAAGATATTATCACCTAGATGGTCGACATCCCCAGTGTGTAAAAAGTACTCAATGTTTTACTTAAGAAAAAGTATCAATACAGCAATGTAGAAATACTCTGTTACAAGTAAATGCCCAGAATTCAAAATTGACTTGAGTAAAAGTACTAGTATCAAAATGTACTTAAAGTACCAAAAGTAGAAAGTACTCATTGTGCAGTATGTCCCATTTCACAAGTTTTCAACTGTATAAAATGTATACAAATATTTTTAAAATAGCAGATCTACAAGCTCACAATGCGTCGCATCGCGACGCATTGTGAGCTTGTAGATCTGCTATTTTCAAATGGCCGAAATGTATAGGGCTGAAGTGGGTAATGTATGTGTTGTAATAATAATCAAAATCTACAAAGTAACTAATAACTAACGTTATCAAATAATTGCAGTGGAGTAAAAGTACAATATTTGCCTCTGAGATGTAGTGGAGTATAATAATCCCTCAGATTATTGACATGGCAGTTGGCTATTAATTCAGGAAATCAGCGAAGGGCATAACGCTGAGTAAGGTGGAGATGGAGAGCATGATATTAACTTACATATTCATTGAAGATTGGTGTGTAGCTGAGCTTGTACTCCTCTGAACTGTCAAACTCCAGGAAGTGTTTGTCCATGAAGCTCTGCTGCAGCTGCTGGAACTCCTCATCTATGGAAGGAGATGGTAGAGAACAAGTACTAAGTCTTTGCTCACAACAAAAGGTTGTCACTGTGTGCTGGAGGAATGGCACCTATCTTGCAGAGTTTACAGGAGATTCACATTCGAATGAATTATGTAATTAAGAATTTTGTGTTCGTATATACTATAATTTTATGTTTCCATGTTATGTAAATAATTATCTGTCTTTTTAAAACTTTGATGTAACTGATAACTTATTCTGCCATGTTTTTCCAGATTAACTCCATTTCCAACTGTGTGTTGTAGAACCAGTAACCAAGCTGATTGTATGACGTTCTGCATAGTAGGGTATATATGTGTGTCTTCTTAAATGTCATCATGATTTGAGTGCACGGGGATCTCATTTTAAATAAGCCAAGTGCTTTTATGAGCGATCCAGTTTAGAGGACCTTGTATTGTGAATTGTACTTCCATGTACTTTTACCATGTCTTTCTAAATAAAGTATTCAATCAATCAAGAATGTCTTGATTGTGAAAATAATAGATCTAGGTGTGATATAGGTGATTATAGGTGTGAATAGGTGATTATTGTGTCTTCTTGACACAATACAATTATTATGCATTTTCATATTCCTCATAAGGTATTGCATAAGTGGCACAATTTAAACAACACACACACACACACACACACACACACACACACACACACACACACACACACACACACACACACACACACACACACACACACACACACACACACTTTTTGAAGCACATACGTGAATAAAGTCTGTTTAACTAATCCTACCCATGATTATATCTTCTATGTTTCCAATAACAGCATCGAAAGTAGCATCTGCAGGTGATGAACTGAAACGAGAAGACATGAATACCATGTGACTTATAGAGGTCTAATCTGATCACTGAAGCAGTTAGTAGCCTATTGATGAGTTAGTGTTAGTGATGTTTAACAGTTAGTAATGTGAACAGTTAGTCATGATGAACACTGATCAGAGTGAACCCGCCATGCTGTGTGTGTGTGTGTGTGTGTGTGTGTGTGTGTGTGTGTGTGTGTGTGTGTGTGTGTGTGTGTGTGTGTGTGTGTGTGTGTGTGTGTGTGTGTGTGTGAATAGTGATATTAGTAGTTTGCAAAAAAGGCACAGGAAAGTACAGTTCAATACAAGGTCTGCTGAGAGGATTTTAAACACACAAGAAAGCCTATTGCTTGTTTCCATTGGGGTCCTGTGTGTGTGTGTGTGTGTGTGTGTGTGTGTGTGTGTGTGTGTGTGTGTGTGTGTGTGTGTGTGTGTGTGTGTGTGTGTGTGTGTGTGTGTGTGACACAATTAGAAGAACATACTTAGAAACGGCAATGTTGTCCTCGTCTAACGCCATGTCAACCATCTCAACGATGTTATCTCCACGGCCCAGAAGGTCTGAGAAAAAAAGATATCATACGATCGCCACATTTCCTTGATGTTAAATCACTAAAATGCCCAGTCTGTCAACAAGTTGATGTAGATGTATTTGATCGATTTTGACAATTGCATATGATCATAGATACGAAAGGCAAAGTCAGACTCGATCAAATACATCTATGATCGTCTTGATCCAAGGCTAAATCAACAGTATGATTCTGTCACGCGTCATACAGTACATTCGTTTAGCTAAATGGCTAAATGTCTGCTAAACTAACGTATTTCGAGAGTAGAGACACGCTATTTCCCAGGTCTCCAAAGACTAAAGGTGATTTCTAACGCTATGTCAACGCACACACTTACGTCGCTCAGTGACGTCCATCTGTTTTATTCACTTGATTCTTATGATCGAGCTCCGATCAACGTGTTTGGTAAATAATGAACGGAATAATAATAATCTGTGTTTCCAAGGAGACGGAGAAAGCACGTCCGTCCCTTGGTGCCATCCGGGTGAATCAGTGTCGGTTCGTTGTTGGTTCCTACCGTAAACAAGAACTGTGTTAACGGTCCGGGGCTGCAGGCAGTGTAGTGGTTATAACCATAGAGTTAAAAACAAAACAAGGTTATAACGTGTGATAAACAAAACAACCCAGGAATTCAGAAGGCATTAGGTATTATTCGCTTATCTGCATCTAAACTCGAAATAAAATGCAAAATAAGCATTTCAAACATGAAAGTGAAATATTATCACTTTTTGTTATTTTTATCATTTGCTTGGGAAATGAAAAAATAAATACAAAAATAAAATCAAGTAAATTACAAATATAGTTGGGGGAAAAAAACACGGCCCCCTCACATAAAAAAGGGCAATATCAGTCACCAGAACCAAGGACGGGTGTTTTCAATTAATCTAAGATGGTTAAAATGGAGTTTGAAGTTACAATGGGTTTGTATTGGAAGGAATCTAAATACTCAATCAAAAGCAACTTAAAAACTGTATGGGGTCACAAAAGCCTGAGAAGTTCTGCCTCCAAGGAGATGGCACACTTTTGCCACAAGGACTCAGCAACGGACAACATGCACTGATAACTGCAGGACTCGTCACTGCAGCCAGGTTGATATTGAGACATTGGAAGAGTTTGTGTATACAGGGCTGGCAGATTGGACTCAATTTTATGACATAGAGACTGCATTTTACGAATATCTGATTACCAGGAAAAACAATGTAAAAGGGAAGTTCCATTTAGTTTGGGACTATTATTTTTGTAATTGATAGTAAAGGGGTGTAGGGGAGTGTTGTCCTTAGCTTAGGTATGACTGCCTGTTTTTGTTGTGTTTAAGAGTTTATTTAATTTTTTGCCTTTTATAGTTCTTTGTCTTTAATGTGTATTGTCATGTGTATTGTGTTTGTTGGAAAATTAAGAAACTTTAATGACCAAAACATCTATTATTTGAGAACACTAGAGTAAATAAATAAGGTGTGTTTTCAATAACCATTTTGTGTGTGTGTGTGTGTGTGTGTGTGTGTGTGTGTGTGTGTGTGTGTGTGTACAACCAAGTGACACTGAACTCACATGAACATACATTTATTACAAATATCACAATCCAGGAAACAACAATTCTTCAGTAAATCACATCTTTGGGAACCCTGGGGCAAAACTCCTTTATAGATGTTTAAATACAATGTGTGTTCCTTATTTCTTCCCAGTCTCAAACTTACTCTCACATTCTCACTTTGATGTGCAAGGGTTTTCAGGAGCCAATGACAACCAGACAACAGTCTTTTACATACTGGGAGAGGTGCATGGAATTCTCAGAGATCATTTTTGTATTGTTGGAATAATTAAAAAAAAAAAACATTGATTTCATGCAATTTGGTGGAGTGACAATCATTCCAGATTAATTATAAAAATAACAATTTAACCAAAGGAAATTTTAAGCATTATTCACCTCAAATGATTGTTTGCATTATGCTAAATTCCCCCATTTGCAAAATACAACTGTTAATTCTGTCAAACCAGAAATGCTTCAAGTAAAGGACGGCAAAAAAGTTGGAGGGGGAGAGACAGGAGGAGAGAAATATGGAGATATCAGGAAGAGAGTAGAGATGTGCTTAATTGCTGCTTAAGACATGAACAAGAAACTGTATGCTGCTCTGTTACGCTGAATTCACACCGGCAGAATGTTTACAATACAAACATTTGCAAAATGCGTGTCTGAGGTTATGAATGACAGCCTTGTAAATAAGTGAGTTGTGCTCTGGCGACAGCTCCGGTGGTCCGAGCGGTCCAACACAAGCAGCTGTACCCAGCTGAAGAGCTCACAGCCAGGGAGAAGAGATGTCCGATGTGTGACTCTGGCACCTTGTTTGTTGAAAATTTAGGCCACGTCTCAATCTTGATTGATTTAAAAAACGTTATCAATATTTGCTACTTCCGTACAGTAGTCTTTTTTTGTGGTGTTGAGATTATAGGTCTACTCCACACCTGTGAATTAAGCATCACACCAACAGCGTTGCTTCGCTGCCATGTTCTGAGAATGCGCAGAGGTTCAATACAAAGTCTATGGAGAGGAGCGACCACCATTTTACCCACTGCGTCAGGGGAGGGGGTCGAGCCAGCAAAAAGTATCGAAGTTGAGAAAAGTTCAACTTGGACGCAGGGCGACCAACCAATCAGAAGCCCACGGACAGAAAGGTGGTGTGGTGATGAGTTTTAAAATAGTGCCTATTTCTTACCTAAAGTGTATAAATCTTTTACAAACAAGGTGCAAGAGATTAGCAACGAATGTCTCTTCTCCTCTCCCTGTCTGTGAGCACCTCACCCGGGCGCAGCCGCTTGCTTTGATCCGCTCAGAACACCAGAGCTGTCGCTCAGCCTCAGTTCCACCCTATGTGTCACAAACCTGGAAATTACACTGCCTTTCTGATTGACTTTCTTCACCCAAAATGTGTTCAGTACATACACAATCATAAGAGTATACTAACCACGCCATACATTGTAGCAACATGCTACATGACATATTTCAGTATACTGAAGCCCCATGCTGACATGTTTAGTCACATCGTTTTCTTTATCATTGGTTCATTTGACCTTCAAGTCTGGTTACACAGTAGATTAGGTCGTTTTAACTCAACGTGGGTTTCTTCAACTGTCTTACTCACTGACTGTATGTCCATGGCAACATTCACCACACATCCAAACAAGGTGTTCACCTTAGCGTATCGTACAATGGACAGATACATTAGCCTACTGACTGTATACCAGTTGTACTGCCAAAATAACATACTGCAGATACTTACAGAAAAACAGAAAACCAAACAGCACAGGTTACTAAGGTTTCACTTGGAGTCAATCTCGAAGTTGCCATTGTGTCTCATGGTGGAGACAATCGGGTAGATTTTGCTTACATTAAGCCATCCTACAGAAATGTTGAAAATCAGGGTGAAATTCCAATACCAAAGTTTCTCCTTGGAGGCTTTCACCAAACACCCTGTTACACATAATTTGACTTGGGCAGCAACAATATGCTGCACCGTACCGAGAAAATCTTTATAGATTTTCATCTCCCTGCCTGTCAGTCTCTTCTTATTGTTAAATATTGATATCAAAAGGAAATTGTGGGTAAAGCACATCTGAGCAAAAAAAAAGAGGAAGAACCAGGAGTTAGGGCTAGGTATCACTGGAAATTGGTCAACAGTGCCAATACTGGTTATACAAGTTTTGAGATGAGACACTTTCTACTGACCAATTTGTAAATGCCATCTACTTTTATATAGAATCAGACAATGTTCAATTGGTTTCCTCAATATAAATGCCCATTAGCCACTTAAACCCGGTATACACCAAAGACTGGCATCTTATTCCAAAGGTGTAAATGTCCAATAGTAATACCCAGCCCTAAAAGAGAAGCTATCTTTAAGTGCAGACACTGGAACAGACAAAACAATTGGACAGGTGTTGATACAGAGAATATATTCTGAATTCCTAACATTTGGAAACCATGTCCATTCTTTGAAGCAAATAAAATGACAATGCCAGGCAGAGGGCATCGCCAATGGCATTATCTTCACCCCTAATTGTAAAGAGAAAATATATCCGTTTACAGGCTGTATTCTAAAGTTCTTCTTGTATCCTGTGCTTATGCCTATCCAACCTTATCAGACTGTGCCTTTGCAGATGTGTTAGTAATGGTGAATGGGACCAAGCTGAATTACAGTGTGGGTTTGAGTGACCACTGGCTTCCTCCTCTCTCCCATGATGTCAGATAGCTCAACACAGGAGTTGCAGACGACTTGGTGGTTCTGTATTGTATGGGCTCCTCTTCCTACTCGTCTTGCCGTCTTTGTCTGAATCACACACACTGCGAGCAGTGGGCTGATGTTACTTCCACTCTGCCTCTCTCTTGTCAATGAGTTGTGAGAGGGCTACAACAGACAGAATACAAAGGAAAATGAGGAAAGGATTCCACAATCCAACCATGGCTTTACTCCCCTCCTCTCCCTCTTCTTTTTCGTTTTTTATCTTTTATTGGAAAGGAAATTAATCTCTTCCTATCCATCTCCTCTGTCCATCCCTCTCTCTTCTAGCCAGACCCAGGGTTCCTTTATAAGTCATCACAATGACATGGCAACACCCTCACAGTCCTATTGGTCGGTTTCATTACGGTATGGGCAAGAGGGTATTGGAAGAGAGAGAGAGAGAGGCTGGAAGGAACGTATCCATGTCCTGACTGGAGGTGAAGCAGGAAGTGTGTCAGGAGACATGTGCAATGAGTCTGACGCGGGTCTGGATGTCCTGGCGACACAATGGGCACGTCTCTAATTGTAAGGCACACTCCATACATATACCACTGCAGAGAGAGAAACAGGTACATGAATAAAAACGTATCAGGTACACATGCGCAAAATAGAGAACATTGTATTACTGTTACGGATAAGGTTATAGGTCATGCTCTGACTGCATATCACCTGTGTGTCTAGCCTGTGTGTGCAAGGTGTTAGGCTGCCAGTCTGGAGGTAGGCGAGTGAAGTACATTTTCACTGCACACAGAAACTACATTTCGACGGGCGAAGCCAGTGACAATACACCACCATTGAGAAGTGTGAGAAACCTGGTCCTATGAGAAGTGTTTCTCAGTGTAAAGCCCAGTTCATAAGCGAAATTCTTATTCGCAAGATAAACTGAAAGACGTCGACGAATGTGGTTCGCTTTGCATCCACACAGATACATAGTGGTCCCTGAGCAGACGTCCACACAGCTCACAGACACTGCACATGATCCACACACCCGTAATCCTTTATGTACGTGTGTACCCGTCTGTGCGACCAGTCCGTGAGAAAGATCTATAAAATGTGACTGGTGTGCTATATGCTTACACTAGACTAAAATTAATGGTTTAAACAATAAGCACCTGTCATTGAACTTCACATGAGCATGCAGCAAGACTAAATACTTATCATAAAAGACTTATGATACTATTAAACAAGAAAAAGACTGATTTAGACAGCCCTGACTGGGTTTTATGTCCACCTTACACCAAATGATCCACATGACAGGAACACGCCACACGACACAACATGAGTAAAACTCTCAAAATGTAATCCTGTAATTGGACATTTGTTGGATGGAGAAAATGGAGGATGAGGAACGCGACTGCATGCCACCTATGGAGGCATACGGCGGAGCTGGCTGGTAAAGCTTAGGGACAAATTAAGGAATCACTTATGCAAAGCCAACCATTGTGCTTGGGGTGTCCAAATGCATGTCCAGTCTAAAATGTTACCCAAGAGCGAAGTTAATCTGTATTGAATTAATGGGTATAGAGTAGAGACTCCGGATCCATGTTAGTGATTGTTACCTACAACTTTACCTTGAACCACATCTTAAAGCTAGTACAAACATCTTTGAACAAAAATATCATACATAACATGGATAATTGATTGATTTATTCCACACACATACTGTACATACCCGTGTCCACAGGGTCGCAGTTCGGTGTCAGCCATGATGTCACAACACAATGTGCAGCAATTGTCACGGATGCTAACCTGCTTCAGCAAGGCCAGGCGCCGGTGTCTGGAGGATGAACACACGTGTGCATTTGCACACACAACTCGTTAGGAAAATAACAGCACACAGCCAACAAGGGATTTTGCTATTGGCCTGTAATCTTTCAAATCACTAACCACGATTTACCCAAATATTATGAAGTCAATTCAAGTGAGGTTGCCATTTGGTTGAGGTATTAATCTATACTGGACAGTATTGTTTGTTTCGTGCAGTTTTACCCGGCCCTAACCTAAAGCTACATAGCCAAAAGCTTAGTAGTGAATGCTGACTTCAATAAAGCAGACATTCTTTGTGACAGAGTCCCAGGGGAACAGACTGGACAACTGGCACTGTGTGCACGCCAATCATTTACTACCCAATCAGTCATTTACTTAAGGCCTTTGGGAGATTAAAGTTGAGTAATAGATTAAAATGTGGTTTACCACAAAAAGGTACAATTGATTTTTTTTGGCAGTGGAAAGTAAGTACTAGTATTAGGTAGGTGCTGCCTATTAGTGGTTTTAGTATGATTCATACCTGGGCAGAATGATCTTTTCGTTGGGTAGCAGAGAGGCAAAGTCGTTAAAGGTGCTGAACTTGATGGAGGGTGGGTGGCGGAAAGGCTTGGCCCCGAAGTTAAACTCACACTGCTGGTATGACATGAAGCTGGCTGCCGCAAAGAAACCAGACCTGGACAAAGAGAGGTGAAACATGAGGGGAAACAATTAGAACAAAGGGGAGAAGAAGATAGGATGTAGGGAGGTTAAAGAAGAATAGAGGTAGGATGTAGGGAGAAATATGTTACCAAAACATCTCTCTCTCTCTCTCTCTCTCTCTCTCTCTCTCTCTCTCTCTCTCTCTCTCTCTCTCTCTCTCTCTCTCTCTCTCTCTCTCTCTCTCTCTCTCTCTCTCTCTCTCTCTCTCTCTCTCTCTCTCTCTCTCTCTCTCTCTCTCTCTCTCTCTCTCTCTCTCTCTCTCTCTCTCTCTCTCTCTCTCTCTCTCTCTCTCTCTCTCTCTCTCTCTCTCTCTCTCTCTCTCTCTCTCTCTCTCTCTCTCTCTCTCTCTCTCTCTCTCTCTCTGGTAAGACCGGAACAAGACAGTTGTTGTTACTGGGAAGTTGTTGCGTAGACTAGAGTTATGAATTGTCGGCATTCTAAATGCGAGAACGCCGGTCGGTCCGGACGGTTATTAAGTTGTGTATTGACTCTCCACAAAAGCTTCAGATGAAACACAACGTTAATAATAAAAGGTGGACATGTTAAAACGTTACCACTTGAATGGAATATCTTTATGAGGAGACTAAAAGATTCCCATAAATGCGTCATCAACTTTCCCCAAAAGCTGTCCTAACCACACGCAGGGACGGCATCCACTGCCTATCATAATGAGTGTATGTACCTTTAAATGCTCAGGTAACAGGTAGTGACGTAGTCACGTTTAGTCAAGTAGAACCTATCCGAGTATTACCTCAGTTTTTTATCGTCTGACGTTCCAGTATATCTTCACAAGCTTTATGAGTTCATGACAAAAAGTAAGTGCATGCATGGTTATTGTATCGTTGTGTTCATGCCTCGTAATGCACAATTGATGTTGTAAGAAGATGTAAGAAAACATTCCCAACATCATTTGTATAATGTTCATATGTGGCTGGAGGAGTTAACATGCTGTTTTACAAATCATTTCTTCACGACAAGAGAAGTACTGTATCACCGTTTATGGTGCCTGTAAAGTGACCAAATTCGTTGCGTTCATTCAATGTTGTATTTATTTGGTGTGAACATCATTCTCTGCTGTCCCCTTATTCGGCCACCAGGGGTCGTTTCTTTTCAATTATAACTGGACAGTTCTTCATGACTGGAAAGTGAATGACTTTGGATGTCAATTATAAGCTTCTGTTATGTTCAAGCGTGAAAAGAAACTAATGTCTGCTGATGTCTTAATACTAATATTGAGCCTTTATGGGTGATTGTTACTATTGTACCATTGCAAGTTATACAAGTACCATTGTGAAGTACTGGATTAATACAGATACAAAAACCAGGTCACGTCTCCTCATCCATTCTTTGAATCCTGACCGATGCACCATCTTGGTTATTGCATACACCTGAAAGAACTAGTATCCAGCCTATTCCCTACTTAACACTAATTATGCTCAAACAGTTCAATCCAAAATATAATGCTGTAAGTGTTATGCTGCATTTACGCACCTGCTTGTCATTAATGCTTAAAAATATTTATGACCGTTGTTTTTATCAGATATCCGAGAACTTTTAATCATGCCGGACATTGGGACCGGCCGTTTAAAATCCTAGCGCGACCTCTGGTGTGTGTGTGTGTGTGTGTGTGTGTGTGTGTGAGAGAGAGTGTGAGTGAGTGAGTGAGTGAGTGAGTGAGTGAGTGAGTGAGTGAGTGAATGAGTGAGTGAGTGAGTGAGTGAGTGTGTACTTACGTGGCTGAGGAGAAGACCTGTTTCTCTGGTGGCAGCTGGTGTCCATTGAGATAGAAGATCATCTGTTTCTTACTGAGGTCCAGCAAAAAGCCTATGGCATCTCCTGATCAGGACACACACAGACATGGATTTATACTGTATGCGCATTGTGTCGTGCACTAAAAAATAGCCAATCTAGAAGCTCACAACGTGTTGCAGTGCGACACGTTGTAAGCTTGTATTATATCGTCGGTGTCCAGCCAGGACCAGATAACTCCATTTTCAGTTTTTTTTTTTTTTTTTTCATAAATCAAGGCTATTGAACACCCTTTAGGTCTGTGTAAAATATCAAAACATTTGAACCAATGAAAAGTATTAAAAAGCGCCTCTGACGAAAACGCCCAACTCCATTGGATCCTCAAACTGTCCGTCAAAAACAAACAACTCCCCCCTCTCGTCTACAGCGCTGCTTTTCAACAGCATGAGTAGAGCGCGGTGCGCAGTGAACGAGGAGGAGGACCACGTAAACAAGCTCCCCGTAGTCTGTTAAAACTATGCAGTGTACCTGTTTATCAAACTTAGCACTGACGCTAATGTTATGAAAACAAGTAATTATATTTCTAAAATCTATTAAGTGTTTAATGAGGAGAGCAATGTGACAAGAAGAAAGGCGTTCATAGCATTTCTGTCGCGCTATTCTACTACCTCTTTGCAGAAGTTATTGTAATATTTAAAGTCCTGTTTATTATTGTAGGCCTATATAATAAGTGGCATGAAGCATCAGGGCATTAATTCACACGTTGTTGTGATGCATTGTGAGCTTGGAGATCCATTGTTAGCTTTTGAGAATTTGTACCCTTCAGAAACCTCTCCCTCAGCTGCGAGTGGAGCTATTGTTGTTTGGACACCTAACTCCACTTCAGCTTGATTTCTGCTCGTCTGAAACTGCTAACTCCACTTGCGCTGGGTAAAGTGTTGATTTACCCGCGATTTGGTTAAAGTGTTGATAATATAATGACACATGCAAGTATCTGACAATATATAAAGTCACTATACCAACTTTGATGAGGTAGTATTGCTTTGTTTTAAAAATATATGGTTTTCTTCATTTCCTGAAAAACGTATATTTTGTTTTTGCGTTTCCTGAACAATGAGCGTTTTGGAGTTAGCAGTTTCTGGCTGGACAGCAGAGATATAAAGTATAAATGAGGCTTTAGGCCTGGCAGTAAGGCCCGTGTGTGGCTAAATCAATGGACTAACAGGGGTCTGAATAATCTACTTAATAAATGAAAAAATAAAACATACATACCTTCCTTCCAGCAGGGGTGAGAGTGTGGTTTACTGCGAGCATTGTACCAGATGAGCTGCCTGCAGCCATCATACGCACACGAATACTCATCATCTCCTATCCCATAGCCCTCCTGCAACACACGCACGCACGCACATGCACAAAGAGGGGGTATATCCAAGAAAATGAGAGTGTGATAAAAAATAAAAATAAAAAATAAAAAAGTGCTTGAGGTAAAAAGAAAAACAGTGAAAAGGGTCAACGGTAAAAGGATTAGAGATGATTATTACATGATTAAGGAACTTGCTGTCCTTGGTGGCCCATCCGATCTGCATCACCCCCGATGTAACGACTGTCACCTCATAGTACCACACCCCAGAGTCCACGCAGAACGTACAGCGCACGCTCTCAAACGATGAGGCGTCACATCGTGCCTAAAGGAATGGGCCAAAAGATAGAGAAAGAGTAAGCAAGGAACGTGTAAACTTGAACTTCAACTAACTGGCTATAAATCTTATTTTATTGTTATTTTGTAAAACTATCATTAGATCTTTGGGCTAAACCTTTGTTTAACAGAAATTTGGTCCTGATCTCACACACACACACACACACACACACACACACACACACACCTCTAGTCCAGTGGGGGAGATCTTGAGGTACTCGCTGACATCATTGCTGTTGAGCATGGCGTTGATGTTGCCGAGGTTGACCTTCTCATACGTGAACGGGCGGCCATCCTTCAGGACTGTTCAGAGAAGAGAAGAGGCTTTAATACAGTATGTCCTTTAAGGATCAGGCCAACGTAGTTGAGCTAGAACGACGCGGCTACTCACAGAGATTGTCGAGGCTCCACTGGGAACAGAATCCAACCTGCCTCTTGAGGTAGTCAGACTGCTCTGCCCAGGTCTCCAGGACAGCAAGTCGGTCGCTGATACATGACTCGGACACAGTTAGCTTGTTCTCACCTGCGGGGACCAGAGATTAATGAGTGGTTAAAAGAAGGCATCAGAGATTGAAGCAATCTAACTTTCCTTTGATCATATTATGTTCCTTCTTCTGAGCTTCACTGTAACGTTTAGAGGGGTACATTTGAAATAAAATTCAATAAGCCATAAACTGAAGACTCACCTCTTCAGACTCCACCCCTTAGCACTTCACTCTCTCTATACCCCTTCCTGCTAGCAATTGACCAAGATATGGCTACCAGGCAGACATATTATCTTGGTCACTTGCTGTCATTTTTTTGTTACTTACGTTTGTATTGACCACAATGTTAAGAATGTAATTTAGATAGCATGTTATTTAAACAGATGCTAGGTTCATTGTTTACCTGGTAGCCTATAGTTTCAATGTACAGATGGTTATTTTATCATTTGACTGATGTTAGGTTCTTAAGTTTACCCGGGATCCTAGTTTCTTCCGGCACTGCACTGTCTCTCTGCATTCTATGTATGTGATTACCTTGCTTAATCACATACAGTCGCTCTGGATAAGAGCCTGTAAATTGTTGATAAGAGTTCCCTAAATGTTTGGATGCAATCATTGAACGTACTTGTCTGGGAAAACTTCTCCAAGGCAATGAGAGCAAACAGCATGACAGTAGGGTGGGACTCTGAGCTCTGGAACAAGACAGAAAAGATAAGTATATACTGTATACACATATTCGTACACATTGTAACATTCTAAAGAGGTTGCTAAGATATCATATTTAGGAATTTCCCACTGTTCTTATTCTGCAATTTTAGCAACACATTTATGCTTTAAGGGATGTAGGATGGACTCTGGCACAACATGAAAGGGCCAGTCACACAAGCTTTGTAATCAAATTTTATGGTTCAGAAACAAAAAGGATTTATGACACACACAAGTGCATTAAAAAAACACATAGTGAGCGGTTTCAACGTTAACTTCTCCTTCCAGTTTTCTCACACTTGTCTGTCACTTGCAGGTGACAGACAACTAAATATTCAACATAGTAATATGACACTTCACATCAAAGCTGCTTCATTTGACACACACACAAAGTTGTACACTGTGTGTATTTGTGTTTGCTTACCAGGCTCTCTAGAAGGTATTCCAGGGTTCCAGGACTCAACAGCCCAATACTGGCAGGACCTAATAATGACAAAAATAAAAAGCTGAACTTCAATTGTTCCAAGAACATAAAACTTGTCAGTAGTCCCTTGACAACAACTTCTATGTCTTGGATATATCTGCGGCAATCAATGAATATTGGTAACTATTTCAAGACCTAGAAGTAACTCTTGCTTTTTGGGTGTAAAGTATTTGTCACCTTGCAATTTTAACCACATAAATCTAGCGTTCCTATTCTGGGCATCTCATAATCGGCGTAAAATCAGCAAAAATAGCAGACCTAGAATGTCACAACACGATACCTTGAGAGCTTGTAGATCGGCTATTTTCAGCAAAGAGAATTTGTGTAGTGGGGAAAAAGGTCAATGAAGTATATAACTTGATGACAATGCTGTCAGGTAGCATTCAAGCTGTGGGCATCTTGCCCATTGTCAATAGTCAGATTATAGACGAGATTCAACCAGCAATTAGGTCAATGGAATGTCCTTACAAGTAGTAGTGTTGTGTTTCATTAGAAGTGAATACATAATGGTGTCAAACTGTCTATACTTGACATACCAGCCAGTTTCTCTGCCAGGCAGCCCAGGACAGCAGTGGTGTTTCTGTGTTTAGCTGGGATGAGAGCATCCTGGCGCGCTACAGCAGCACTTAGACTCAACATCTCAGAGAGCTTCTGCAGAGCATCCTGGAGACAGGGGGGTAGAAAGGAACGACTGTTATATTGCATGTAGAAGATATTCACACAGAAGCCATGCGATCTTCACAACATCACACAGAGCGAGAGAGACAGTTACTGTTCTGGAATGCATCAACACACACTTGCATGTACACTCAAATAAAAACACCCACCCACACTAATAACACAGCTTCTGTAGAATATGCTGGACAGATGGGAGGATGTGTCATTTCAGACATGTCATTTTACATTAAGCCAAAAGGTTATTGGAGAGGATGCAAACTGGCTGCCAAGATAGACAAAGGGACGCTATGGCAACAAGTCAAGGCATATGTTAGCAAGCACATGCACATGTAAACGACTACACAGCTTCTGAAAAACTGAAAGACCTCAGGGATGGAAGGGAAGAGAGACTGGTTTTACTAGTTAAACATTTCAGCTAAGAGTATCTTAAGCAGCTTAATGGATGCACTGTGTTTATCTTGCTGTCCACTCTTCAAACAAGAATGCATTATGTAATTAAAATATCCTCTTTTCAAAGGACAAGGTGGGTGCATACAAAACCTGGAGAGAGCCATTTATGTCATACTGAATTGATCTCTTATCCACATTAACCCTGGCGTCCCTATTTTGGGCGAACTTTTTCAACGTTTTTCCAAAAATTCAAAAATGTCAAGGATAGAGGAAACTGTTTATCTACAATCTCAAAACGTGCCGCAGCGTGTTGTGAGCTTATTATACAGTAGATTGGCTACTATTTCACTATTCATCGTATGACAAACTATGTAGGCCATAGATATTCAACTGGCGGCCCGCGGGCCACGTGCGGCCCGCGAGGAGCTTCCTTGTGGCCCCTGGCCATATTCCAAAAAAAAAAAAAAAAAAAAAAAAATTTTTTATTTTTTATTTTTTTAATTTTCATAATTATTATTTATTTTAACTTTGATTTATGTTATCAAAGTTAAAACAGTACAAATTATTTATCCTTCATTAGTTCTTGAAAGGCCATCTTTCATTGGAACTTAACTTAGAACCTTAAATAGAACCGAATTAGACCGAATTAGACCCGAAAAAAGGTTGATTTATATTGGTCAAATAGAACCGAATTAGACCCGAATTAGACCGAATTAGACCCGAATTAGACCGGGAAAAATTTCGCGCGCGTGCGCTTCGCGCACGCGCGCAAATTGTGTGGCCCCCAACTCCAAATTATTTTACAGTTGTGGCCCCCTGCCTAATCTAGTTGAATACCCCTGATGTAGGCTATAAGGCTCAAGTGGTTAATTGCTAGGGTTTGAGCTGGGCATGGTTTTAAAATGTAGGCACTGGCACTAACAGTAATAATAATTAATAGTAATTGTGGACCTTGGTCAGATTTTGACTCATAGCTTACACAGCTCTACCTTGGTTCAAGTTTCAATGAGGCAAGGTTAAGTACACGCACACGTGTTACTGACCTTGGTGGGCAGGGGACACTCATCCAGTAGAAGGGTGATCACAGCAGGGCCCAGCGGATCGTCCAGTGGAATCACTCGGATCAGAGATTGGACCACCTCCAACCAACCATCATCTGAGGGAGCAAAGAGCAAAGGAGCAAAAGAGGAGAGTGAAAATGATTACAGAGACACAAAGAGAGAAAGCAGAGGATCACATGGCATGGTATCAGATAAAATATGCAACAATGCACTTGACTTTTATGAAAGAGAAACTAGCACTTAAAGATACTGAAGGTTCAAAATACAGTCAGATACATGAAGTCTAAATGCATGAAGAAACAGGTATGGACACGATACTGAAAGTTCAAAATGCTGTCTAAATGCATGAAGAAACAGGTATGGCCAGTGATTTTTGGTGTCTCCCTGATAACTAAACTTAGAAAATAAATTATGAATTAACCACAAAAATAGTGAAAATAGCCAATGAACAAGCTCACAACGTGTAACGCAACGACACACTGTCAGCTTGTAGATTTGCTATGTTCAGTATTCATTTTAACTTATCGACAAACAAAAAATATTTCTTTGATCTTCTTTTAGTGTGTATCTCACCTGTCTCTGCCATCTCATGCAATGTAATCATGGAGTAAGGAGGCTCTTGGTCACTGAAAAACAAGCCAGAAACAATTTAGAGTGTTAATTTAATGTAACCAAATCAACCCTTACAGGTCTAGTTTGTTACATTTTTAGACTCTCAGAGTTAAATTAATACATTTCGATATATGTATTATTACGGTGTTTTTAAAAATGAATAAAATGTTTTACTCTATGCATGTGACCCCCGTAATACATTTTATGTAAATACATAATTTGTGTGTGTGTGTCGCGCGGCTGAGCCTGTGCACATGCCTATTTGTGTCTCTAGACAGCTGTGTAATGAGTAGAGTAAGAACAGACTATAATTGTGAGGGATTTGCTTCAGTTGTTGTTCGTGGTGATGTTGCTGTTACTTAGACTGAGCTGTACAGTCAAGAGCCTCATTTAGCCGTTTTGATCCTCACACTACCCAACAGACTACGTCACACAGCTCTACTGTAGGAAGAAGGGCATGAAAACTAACCAGTTTTCTAAACTATCAACCAACAACATAGTTTACTTGAAAATATACTTGACAGCAGGGAGGTGATGCATTTGTTTTGAAAGTTATCAATGGTTTCTGCCAAGAATACATTCAATAATACACTTTTATAATATAATTATAAGCTAACTGATTCGTTTTAATTTTAATAGTAGATTTATACGTTTTTTAGATATAGTTGTCCCAGATCTGCCCTAATGATTGCTCATTCACATTTAGTTATTCAATTATAAGTTAGTTATTATAAGTTCATAAAATAAAACGTACCAACAGACAAAATGAGCGAAACACCTCATTCTCAAGCCATTATAAACATCATAACTATTATCTTATATATTACACTCACTTATCCACTAGCGTCCTGATGACAGCGAGCGTGTCCAGCACCAGACCATCTACGTTCTGTTTCTTGCGTCTTGGTTCATGGGGCCCGCGGCCCCTGCGTGGCGGCCGAACCGGGTCCCTGGGTCGACTACTCCGAGCCTCTCCAGCATCGACACCGACACCTGTACCATGTCCGTGATCCACCCGCCTGGCCTGGCCTCGGGTCGCCCGCGTCGACCCGTGGTGGTGGTCCTCCAGGTCACTGTCCTCCCGGCACACACAGCTATTACCCATGGTTACGGTGCTGGAGACCACGCTGATAAGGGTCTCCCAGAATGGAGGAGGGGGTTTTGAGGAGGAAAGGAAACGCAGAACCTGTGCAAGGCTCCTGCAGGCACAGAATGTGATCCAGGCGGCTACTATCATATCATTTGTAGCACTTGTCTTGGGAGGGTCTCATCCTTACGGGCAGAGAGGGGTCACTGTCACTTATCATATTGATGCCGAGCAGAGATGTGAGATTGTTGGGGCCGCAACACTATCTGGCTGGGTTAGATGGAGTGGAAAGGCTCAGATGGTGAAATCAAAAAGGCGTTGACCATCATAAATGGTGCCGATACATTATCCAGCTTTCTCTTTCAGCTTGCACACCTGAGGATATAATAAACACAAACAGAACCGTCTGAGACACCATTTAAAACCAGAGTTAGATACAAACTAGCCTTGGATCAAGACTATCATAGATGTATTTGATCGATTTTGACATTTGCCCATCTAGATACTAAAGTAAAAGTCAGATTCAATAAAATACATCTATGACAGTCTTGATCCAAAGCTAGATATCAACAGTCCTGCACAAAGCTATAAGCTAATGTCAACCAATCTAGTACAATGATAGACATTTCTCCACACAGATAAAAAACTGCTGTCGACAAGATCATTGAGCAACAAGCAAACCCACAGTTGTTGGCAAATTCAGTTGACAAAAAGTGTCAATTACTAGCCTTGGATCACTATGACAGATGCATGTAATCGTGTCTGACGTTTGCTTTCGTATCTTTGTCAGAATCTATTTAATACATATGTGATGATCTTGATAAAAGGCTAGTCCATTGTGTGGTAGATTTCAGCATTATTTGTTGACAAACGTCATCAGTGCTGCCTGTCTCGTCTCGTCTAGCTCGCTAAACGTTGCCTAATGCCTGCCCAGGTTTTAACTTGAGCAACATAGCATGCATTTCCCAATACATACCTCAGTATTTAACATCTATAATGTATTAATGTGTAACTACCACCCACGGACTGTGAACCAACAACATAGCGACACATTTCCTCGCCACTGTTCTTACCTTGCAGTGAATCAGTTGACCAGTCCGATCAGTGTCCAGTGACATGTAGAGATCAGTGTCAGTAGCCAACAGGCTAGCTGTTCACACTCACACACTCGTTGTGTTCAACGCTAGCAGCCGATCATATTAGCTAACGTCTTGTAGCGATGTTGTTCCTTCTGATCAACCCGCGATCGACCGTGTGACAGCGTTGATCCCGAGGCTGAAATCGCGTATGTTTCACTAATGTGTCGTTGCTGGACTTTGTTGTAATAGATCCACGTAATGGTGGCTAACGCCCTGTAAACATGTTATAATGTGTGGCTTAAACACACACACCACTAGAGTGCTAATAGCTAAGTTCCGTAGCGTCATCAGCTGTCGATGGAGGAGGTCCTCCTCCCACCACCCTCTTCACCACAACCCCAAATGCAAGGGGTGGAAAAAAGTACTCACATGTTTTTACTTAAGTAAAAGTATCAATATTGCAATGTAGAAATGCTCTGTTACAAGTTTTTTTTTTTAAATCCGGAATTATAAATGTACTCGAGTAAAAGTACAAAAAGTCAAAATATACTTAAAAAGTACCAAAAGTAGAAATTGCTCATTATGCAGAAGGTCCATTTCAAGTTTTCAAATGAAAACATTAAATATATATTTTGAAAATAGCAGATCTACAAGCTTGTAGATCTGCTATTTTCAAATGGTGGTTATAATGTATGTTTTGTAATAATCATCAAAATCTGCAAAGTAACTACAAACTAAAGTTTTCAAATAATTGTAGTGGTGGAGTAAAAGTATAATATTTGCTTCTGATATGCAGTGGAGTAGAAGTTATTAAGTACTGACAATTGGAAATACTCCAGTAAAGTAAAAGTACCTCAAAATGTTTAGCCTACAGTACTTAAGTAAATGTACTTAGTTACTTTCCACCACTGGGGGGAGGTTCCCCCCCTCCCCTTTTCACCAAAACCCCAAACGCAGACTAAAAGTTAGACACGTCATGACATGCTGAAGCTTAGATCTTATCATCTCTCCTCCAGCTCTTTACTTTACTAAACAGAAAAGACATGTTTAGGATACCAATCCAGTCAGGAGAGAGAGAGAAAATAAAACTGGAACGCTATAATGAAGCTGAGGGTATTGCTTGTGGTCCCTGGCCATGCATTTTGTAATGAAGGAAAGTGAGGATTTGTATTTTTAATTTTATTCCACGGAACAGTGCACTAATGACCTGGTGACCTACAGTATGATGATGTGTCAATGTTGTCAGTTACTGGGAAGTTGGAGGTCAAGAAATTCCACAGAAAAGGGAGTTAGAATCTCCAGAAGGGGAAGTTGTACCCGATTGCCTGAGTCATCATTATCAGGAAATGTGCCCATACTGTATAATCACATGTCTGCTCACTCATACATAAATTAGATTAAGTAAGAGAATGGAATAAGGGTAACCGTGGGATAGGAATAGAACAGTGGTTCTCACCCTTTTTTTTTGCTCTGAACTAATGCCATATTTCAGTTAAATAATGTCTGGGCTTGATATAATTTGTTGCACATAATATCGTGCAACAAATTAAATCAAGCCCTTAACAGTTATTAGGCCTATTTCATGGCATTTTATGTATTTATATTTTAAACCATTTTCCCATTGACAACCTGCAGGCCTAATTATGCCATGGACCACTAGTAGTCTGTGGACCAGTGGACCTGTGGTTGAGAAACGGTGGAATAAATAAACATGGGATGCATAGTAAGTGTTGCCAAAGCACTAATATTAGTCCATATCCCCACCCAACACAACAGTGGTCTCCAGGTTGATATTTAGTCAGGGTGGTGGTCCCTGGTTCACAATCAGTTGAAAACCCCTGCTCTACACAATTATTTTGTGTAGTTTTCATGAAAAAAAAGAAAGCTATAGCTGGCAAATTTGGCCGAAGGACCAATAAGAAAATGTGTGTGCCATATGTTAACATTAGGCAGAACGTATTAGCCCAGACTTAATCAGCATAACTGTCAGTTTTTCACATATTATGGCTACTGTGACTGTGATGGTATGGCTGGGCATTGGAAATAAAAGCCCTAAAAACATCTGACAGATAGGTCTATACTTGAGGTTATAGGTGACAAGTGTTTGATATGTTTCTTTTATATTTATCAGCAGTTGTTTGTAGGTCTACCAGTAAAGGGTAAATGAAACTTGAGCATTGGTATATAGGCTACCCACAGCACAGCAGAGCTGTGTAGACTTGAGGCTTCGATTCAAGTTACCAAAGTCTTGACTTGAGATTTGACTTGCCCAAACACAAGGAGTTTACCAACAATTGTAGCAGCTTTCTCTAAAACAACTGAGGCTATTGGTGTCCTAGATTTCCAAAAAGGGCAAAAAATGCAAGTCATCTGAAGCCAAATGACAACACAGTAATGAAAATATTCACTACAGCCGCTGGTGTCAATTTGTTGCCTACTGGAGTGTAGTGGGGGAGGATTTTAAGTTCTCCTTGACCAGAGTCTGCTTGCAGAGCATCCAATTGGTTGGCTTCAGAAGACTAAAGTTGCCTAAATTGTAAGACATTTATTATATGCTGCATGAGCTTATATGAAGTAGGCTGATTTTTTATTTAATTTGTTGCCCTTTTTGGAGCTCTAAACAAGGCGTTGTCACTGCTTCAAAGTTTTGCTGACTTGGTCCTTGTGTGGACAAAGAACCCCTCTGTTTCAAATGGCATGAGTAATGACACTGCTATTTTTTGGGGAACTATTCCTTTAAAACAGCTCCATGTCTTTGAGCATGTTTTGAGGAACAGAGTTACTTGTCATGCTGCAACCGGCCGCATTGACTCATTCTTGAAGAGATTGATGCCATGACATTCTATTGCATGTGATAGACCAGCCCCCCCCCCCCCCCCCATTTAAGGTACATTATTACAAGTATATATATTGTGTAAAAGAATGTACACTTTGTTTCTTTTTATAGCACTAATGTAAGAAACAATTAACACAGATTTGAAAGAACAGTTTTTTTCACATTCCTATGTCAATAATTTGATGATCCGGTCATCAGTCAGTAGGAGCTCCACTCCACCGGTCATCAAATTATTGGCTTCAGAATGCGACAAGAACAAAGGATTCTGCATGAATTTAAAGGTTCATGGGATGTGTAATTGATAGATAATAAGTCATTTTTTGGGTGAACTACTCCTTTAAAAACACATAAAACGAAGCTAACAGAACACAGATTATTTGTGGAAGTGCTGAATAAAAACAATTTGCTTTTTCATTTCATGTTGTTTTATTTCAACTGGAAATAGCAATTAAAACATAACCAAAGGCTTTTAAAAAAACTGTCCATGTGTAAAATTGGGAACTAATTCAGACTGTGTGCTTTAGGGCAATCGTACACCCTGCTTTTGTCAAGACACGTGTTGAATGAGTTGTCATGATACATGCCACTCTTTCCCAGATCTTCTGTAAATCTTTGTGACCGAGGATGGTAAGTACAGGGTGAACTTTCAAACGTTGGCGGACGTCTACCGATGTCACTTGAGGAGGTCTTGTACAGTGGATTCTGGGGTTTTGCCCATGGGACTGCTGGTGATACCTCTTTCGCCGATGGGGTCATCATGCAAGAGAAGACTGGGTTACCAGGGTTGGCACATGTTTTTGCCTGATTATTTAGTCCCTGCTGCTCTTGAAAGGCTGGCATCATTGTGGTACCTATAAGAAAGGTTTCACTGAAATTCAATGCTTTATTGCAAACATAGAGAAGCAACATAAAGTGACCAAATAGAAATGCATACTGAAATATCAAGTAGTCGCCTTAATGTATTATGTCTGCACTGAAGAGACTGCTCACACAGACGTGTTGTTTATTTGCTAGTTTGTTTACTTGTTGATGTAAAGCATCCTTTGGTCTCTTGAAAGGCACTGTATAAGTTTACGTTATTATTATTATTATTATCTTCAAAAGGCTTTAAAAGACTTGCTGCACACATTCAAGGATAATTCAGGTAAGCAAATTATGTTGTCTTTTCAGTTATGATATTTTTTTCTGAGAATTTGAGTTAGCATGTTTTCCCATTCTTTTTAATAGGATTTACAGTAGCTATGTTTCTAAAGCTGGCTAACATAATTCTTGAACGTTTTTGACCCAGTGAGAATGACATCTGCTTAATTCCATCTCATAATCCAAATCCTAGAAAATTAAAGACACATTAAAGATCTGTCACTGAGTTTTGAAATCAAAATGCTTTGCTGCATTTATAGTGATTGACTTGAGTGACTGACTCACTGACTTGAGTAGCATAGTCTAGCCTGTGAGATTGCCACCCATTTATCTCATACTGTGTGTAATGTATAAAACATACAGTACTGATTAAACGACTGTAGCGACTCAAACAATGTGTTTACATACCTTACAAACGCTATCTGTAGAGTAGATTAACAAAAAATGTGTTGATGTGGCTGCCTTGGTCTTCAGTGTTTGCAACTGCAGCCTGGGCGCTTAGCAACACGTTTCCAGGAAGTCTTGGTTACTATGGTGATAGGGACATCGGATGCTTCTTCATGTAGCCTAGTGTGGTAGCCTGCTGTGGAAAGCCTGCTGCAGAAAGCCTGGGGACCGCGAGGTCAATGCTTTAGTGATTCTTGATCGGCTTGTTGTGTACTTTTACATTTACGGCAATGACAGTTTTAACAAGACTAACGTGTTTATCTTACCACTGGCTTCCTTCAAAACAAACCTGAAAATCCACCTTTTAGGAGGCCAAAGGGGGAGGTAACTTTCACTTCTCCCATATACAGTAAAGGGGATGGCATTCACTGCCTTTACCCACCCCCTCCCCCTTTACCCACTTTTTTTCTACTCTGCTGTACATATAGTGTTTTATATTTGTTGATGATATTGCATATTTGCTATATTGATGAATTGAATACATAGCACCTCAATGGAAACAAGTCCCCAGGACTTTTTGGGTCGGTACTCGTGCTGTTTGCATTCCTGTCTAGTAAAGTATTCAATCAATCAAAAAGTTACCACTGCTGCTTTCGTGTCAGTAGAACCTTGGGCATATCTGTACATTTGTAATTGGCAAGATCTGCAACTCTCAGCAAGTAGGCCTATATTTCACGTGTTAAAAAACACAGACTCATTAAGTTGACCCCAGAGACAAGTTGCTTGAGTGAAGCCTGCTATTTGGATAATTTTCCATCATTTTCCAGAACTACCCTCAGACAAGTTGCCTTACCACAGAAATAATCTAAAATTGAAAGCGATTGTCACATTCGCCTTCATTGTTTGGCTATTGTGCTAAAATCCTACGAATGTTATTTAGACTAGATAGCATGTTTTAGATAGATGCCAGGCTTTACCTAGGCTATCCTAGCTACTTTTAGCTAAATGTTTTCTTTGAACTCTACTACCATATCGTTTGACTAGGGTTTCTGTCATTTACTCTCTGAAAATGCCCAAATGTAATGCGAGTTAAAAAAAGCCTCGTCTAGAAATGCTTCAAACATGTTCTTAAGACCAGTGTTTTCAGACTGACATTTCAGGTGCTTTAATTCGTTTATTTTATTTGATTGTGGCAGGGCTACCTGTAGTTAATTCCATGCAGTTATCTGAAATGGTTTGTTAATCTTTATCAAAATATCTCAAGGTTCATCTGATCTAACTACAGTGTATTCACAACTCAAATGGAATCATTGCCTGCTGTGGTTCATTGCAAATCTCTTAATATCATTTTTTGTTCTCTGAGTTCTCTGCATATTGTAATTTCTTTCTCTATATTGTATACAAAATGTGTTAGTGATTGTACTTTTATATTTGCATAACAGGTGTATGGATTTCCATACATTTCACAGATGGGTGAATGAATTACCTTGGCTCACATTAGACTCATACTTTGACCTCAAACGTACAGTGTAACATAATAAAGTAGAAGCACTTCATTCCAAACGTATAAAGTTTATTCCACACAAGAAAATATAAGTTTTTATGCTGAAAATAACAAATGCAACAAATGCATACTACTGGTAGAAATTGACATCAAAAAGTTAATATTTAGCTAGTGCACAATATATATTTATTTTCTCTGAATAAGGCATTTGTAGCAAAGCATCTGCTACCATATTATAAGTGCTTGTGAAGTATACACTTATAGATACACTCTAGTTCCATCTGACCCTTTCAACAAAGCAGTTCAGAGAAAAATAACCATTTATTCTCTAGAGCTAACACTGAAAACTATCATGGTTGGGAATGGGATCTAAAAAGCTACCATGACTAATGCAGTGGTGCACAAATCATTTTATTTTTGTCTTTCAAATGAAGATAATAGAATTCAGATAAAGCATTTGATTGAAGGTGTAAAGCTTTTTTCAGTGTTATTGAACTCTTGATACCAGATCAAATAATTCACTCAAACTTGATGCCCTGGGCCAGGGGAAGGTCCTTGCTGTAGTTGATTGTACAAGTCGACCGCCTCATATATTGCTTCCAAGAGTCACTGCCGGACTCCCTTCCACCTCCTGTGTGTTTCTCCCCACCGAAGGCCCCTCCAATTTCTGCACCAGCAGTAGGAATGTTGACATTCACAATGCCGCAGTCTGACCCTTTCGGGCCCAACCAGCGGAAAACTCGACCCAAATCTTTGGTGAAGATGCTGCTCGACAGGCCCTGTTTGACCTCGTTGTTCCAGGCAAAGGCCTCCTCTTCCGTGTTGAACTTGAGAACATAAAGGATGGGAACAAAGGTCTCGGTGTGGACGATGGGAGCATCGTGAGCCAGTCCTGTGATGATGGTGGGCTCCACGTAGTTTCCGGGGCGATCCATAACCTTGCCTCCACACACCACCGTACCGCCCTGTTGCTTGGCCAGCTCAATAGCAGCCAGGTACTGCTCGACCGCTTGCTTGGTATGAAGAGGCCCATAGAGGGTGGTGGGATCCCAAGGGTCGCCGATGCGAATTTGTTTGTAGGCCTTAGCGATCCTCGCCACCACTGCATCATGGAGGCTTTCAGGTAGCATTAGCCTCCTGGTGGTTGTGCAACGCTGGCCGGCTGTTCCCACAGAAGCAAAGACAGCTCCGGGCACCACCAGATCCAGATCGGCATCCTCAAAGACAATGATGGCATTGTTCCCACCAAGTTCAAGCAACTGACGACCGAATCGTTCTTGCACCGTCATGGCCACCATCTTTCCCACGTGAGTGCTGCCAGTGAATGACACCAGATCCACGCGCTCATCCTTTGCCATAGCGGAGCCGATATCGGCACCTCCACACGTCATGGAGCAGATGGCACCAGGCAGGTTGTTCTGCTCGAGCACCTCGGCTACAATTTTGGTTACAGCAACAGTGGTGAGAGGGGTGGTGGGGGCTCCTTTCCACAGACAGACATTACCGCAGATGAGAGCGATGGATTGGTTCCAGCCATACACAGCGACAGGAAAGTTGAAGGCTGTGATAATGCCCACTAGACCCACTGGATTCCACTGTTCAATGAGGGCATGGCCCGGCCTTTCTGAAGGGAGGATGGGCCCACCGATCATCCTGGACAAGCCGACGGCATAATCACAGACGTCAACATATTCTTGCACTTCTCCCACTCCCTCTACGTAGATCTTGCCCATTTCCAGCGATACCAAGCTTCCAAGGACTTTGATCTTGCCCCTAAGTGCATCACCGATCTGTCTCACGATCTCCCCTCTTTTGGGTGCTGGAATATCGGCCCACACTTTCCAGGCTTCCTTAGATTTCTGTATGGTTTCTTCGTATTCTGCCATGGTTGCCTGGCGTACTCTGGCAATGGGCTCATTGTTGGCTGGGCAGTATGACGTGATGACCTTGAAGACAAAAACACCAGTTAGAAACGATATTCCTTTCCACCCCTACAAAGTTTAGAAACCAACTTTATAACACGGGGTGTAGAATTCAGTGGATCATAATGTGACAAAAGTATTGGCCGTAAAACAAAAAACAAAACATGTTATGCATGTTACTTGATGGTAACATGTGTTTAAATATTTTGTTTACCAACTATTGTAAACACGGATATAGAAGAGCACGCATTTAATGTTTTACAAGTCAGAGCCATGTCCAATAGACTATTGGACAAAATGCAAACAATTATTATGGATATTAAACGTTATATAACTATTAATAATAGTTTGTATTTTATTATTAATAATCATGATGACGTTAAATGGCAGCTGTCACGGTTAATCACAAGTTTAACGTCGTCGTCAAGGGAACATTTATGAACTGAAGAGAACAGAATTGATTAGCCACGTCGTTTGACAGCACTAGCCATGTGTTGGCAGCTGAACTAGTCGTGCAAAAAAAAAAAGAATAATAATAAATAAACTAACTTATTGCATTGCCCAATGCCACAATCTAAGAAGCGGAAATATAAACTAAATGTGCCAAACAATCAAATAAAATCTGTCAAGTTTCAACAGTGCAATACATGTGGTGGCATTTGCAGAATGTGTCTTTGCTAGTGCAACCACCCTTGCTTGGCTACATTTAGCTTTAGCTATATTTGGAAAGTTGAACTGAAAGCTAAAGAAGCTAATCTCGTTGCTCTGCTGCTCACCTCGCCTTTCCCTCCCCACGTCCCGTTGTAAACACCGTCGTTTTCCTCGCCCAGGCCCAGCTCTTTGAGCCAGGCGTACTTGGGCTGGTTGATAAGGAGTGTAGAAGACATGGCTGCAGACTGCAACGAGCGGAAAGAGAGAACTTTCGTCCGGTGTAATGAAGTGGTTAAGACGAGGAGGCGCTGCATAGCTAGTGGACACACCGTGGGTGCAATGGGTGCAATAAACCACTAGCATGAAGAGGACGCCACGCAACACTACAGCTGTGTTGCCAGATTCTGTGAGAGAAATAAGCAACCAGGCCTTCTTATTCTTTCGTGTTTTTTGGCAGTTGGCAACCATTAAGCAACCAGGTCTATGAAAACACGCCAAAAAGAAGCAACTTGGCAGTTGGCAAACTTGACACAACATATTTTCAGATGGTAGTGGTCTGTGGACAAATACATCTTCATTTGCCATTAAAAGGTTTGAGAACCACTGGTTTAAACAACATTGGGGAACACGCCCAAATAAGTAACTGCACTTTAGAAACAAGCCCAAAAAAAAACCGCAACCCTCAACTACCTACTTGCTACTACTTACAAAAACAAGCAACTTTACACTCAGAACAGCAAGCCCAAAGTCGCTTATAATAAGCAGACATGGCAACGCGGCACTACCGCATGACGTTCTGACAGGCGATTGGTCCATGAAGTACACCTCCTTCTGAAGCTGTGGTACCACGTGGCGTCCTTACAGATGATTGGTCCATTTGGGCACCTCCTTAAGAACACGTTACCACTTGTGACTTCTGGCACCGACCAGATTTACATTCATTCATTCATTGATGCATGATATATTTAAAACCTTTGTTCTAATGTGAGGCATCAACACTAATCCACTTTGGGGAAGAAAATAAATAAACAACTTACGAATTGTGAGGACGTTTTAATTAGAGTCTATTACCAAGAAGCATTGGCATTTAAAATACTTGGAATTATTAATATTTTTGGGTGTTACACAACAACACGTGTTGGGTTGTGTTATGCTCCAAAACATTTTCATCTTTCATAAATAGCCAACTGTTGATGATACACCTGTCTATAACAATTTTCATTTTGTATCCCTTCTAGTTTTCTAGTTTATTGATTTCTTCGCTCTTTAATTCTTTGTCATTGTATTTGTTTATATTTATATGACATATCTACTTTGGAACCGGAACAGCATTGTATCATGTACAACTGTATGCCCTCTTTGTTTTGATAACCCAACATCAAAAAGTTGCCGAGGTAAACGGATTAAATATAATAGTATATTATGAACTACAAGACCATTGATTCACTACACACTCTATTCAGTCAAGTATTGGGTAACTGTCAGTAGGTGGCAGTATGCGCCTTTACGTGTTGGTTTGCAATTCGCAAGAACGCAGAAGAAGCAGTGTTGCCATGTCTGTTTATTATAAGCGGCTTATTTTTCTGTAAAGTTGCTTGTAAATATTGGTAGTTGCGCGGGTTGCTGACTTGCTGTTTTTTTTGTTTTGCTTGTTTCTAAAGTGTAGTTATTTTGTGTATTATATTTAAATTACTGTTTAACAGTCCTCAAACATTTGCAGGTCAAGGACGCCCCAAATATCTCGGAGAAGTTTTTTTTCCCCCCAAATCTATTCCAAACATTATTTCACTTTTTCTTTTCAAGATATTTTTGGAAATAGCAGATCTACAAGCTCACACTTGTAGATCGGCCATTTTCAAATAGCCAATGTACTGTACAGGTTTAAAGTGCTCATGTAGCTTTGTTTTAATAGACCTGGCTGCTTATTACTCTCACAAAGTCTGGCAACGGTGAGAAACGGAAGCGGAAACGTTTCCTACCAATCAAAACATTGGCATCTTTGTTCAGTCTGAGGCTCAATCTGCTTGATAAAACGTATGTTTACAAACGTTATAAAACACTGAAACGGGTTATAGGGCCGCCTTTCATGCCGACAGTATATATGAACAGTTTATTAACAGCCTGAGTGGATAATAGTACCAAACAGAACGAATAGCAGAACGTGCCGACTGTGTGTTTACCAGTGGTTTGTTTACCAGTGGTGAGCTGCTACTGTTGCTGGAGAAGATGGACAGTGAGTTCCAGAGAGATGGAAGAGTCCTGGATCTGACTGATGACGCCTGGAGAGAAGACAGGCTGCCGTATGAAGATGTCACCATACCTTTGGTCAGTGGAAAAAGTACTCACATATAGGCTCTATTCACAGCAGCCCATATATGAAGACATTCACAGGTGTTACCAATGATACTAATGAAGGCTCTGTTCCATTCTGGTCAAACAGAGTCAGGGTGCTGATATTGTGCATGTTGGCTCACTGGAAACACTCTGTTACACCAGTGGGTCTACAGTTGGGGTCCAGGGACCCTCATGGGCTTCCAAATGGCCCCTTACAGGTGTGTAACTCTGAGAGTGTACAAATGGAACCCTCAGAGTTATGGGGGTCGTGGAAACCACTGTGCTACACTAAATGGAACAGAGCCTTCATTAGTGTCATTGGTAAAACCTGTGAATGTCTTCATACTATGGCTGCTGTGAATAGAGCCTATTGCACTTAAGTAAAAGCATCAATACTGCACTGTGGAGATACTCTGTTACAAGTAAAAGTCCCGGAATTCTAAATGTACTTGAGTTAGTAAGTTTTCGAACGTATAGAAAATCCTTTGAAAATAGCAGATCTACAAGCTCAAATGCAAAGCATTGTGAGCTTGTAGATCTGCTATTTTCAAATGGCCAAAATATATAGGGCTGAAGTGGTTAATAATGTATGTTTTGTAATAATCAAAATATACAAACTAAGTAACTAGTAGTAACTAAAGTTTTCAAATAATTGTAGGGGAGTAAAAGAACAATATTTGCCTCTGAGATGCAGTGGAGTAGAAGTAAAAGTATTGAAAACTGGAAATACTCCAGTAAAGTAAAATACCTCAAAATTGTACTCAAGTACAGTACTTGGGTAAATGTACTTTACACCACCTTGGTTGGTTGTTTTGTTATGGTAGCCATAGGTTCACACAGCATGTCAGTCAGAGTGGTCCTGGTTTGGATTAGCCCTGAAACATGACTGTCATTCCATGACAGTCATGGTGCCAGTTGCCCCTGGGTTTTCGCGGATTTCTTTTTGTTTAGATTGCCAACTCTCACATGTACATAAACGTTCAGATTTCAAATATAAAGTGCTTACCACAGAGCCACGGATGTTACCTCGCGATGCGGACCACATTAAGCACCCTTATCTCCCGTATTGTTCAATAAAAAGCATTTTAATCCGATCGCCGGCCATTTTCTCCAAATTTTCTCCGATACTTTCAACCATGCGACACCTAATGGTTGGGAGGTGTATTGCACTCTGATACATTAAAAAAAAAAAAAAACTGAAAAAAGGAAATGGCCGGCGACGGGCTTAAAATGCTTTTTATTGAACAATACGGGAGATACGGGTACTTAATGTGGTCCGCATCGCGAGGTAACATCCGTGGCTCTGTGGTAAGCACTTTATATTTGAAATCTGAACGTTTATGTACATGTGAGAGTTGGCAATCTAAACAAAAAGAAATCCGCGAAAACCCAGGGGCAACTGGCACCATGACGCTTGTGTATACAAGCGTCATGTGAACCATGGCTAGGTTTGGATACAGGTTAGGCGGGCACTAGCCTAGGCACCTAGATGTAAAATTGTCTGTTTAGTCCAAAATATTTGGAAGTATTATAAAGTAAACATGATGTGAACATGCACAGTACATCATTATCAGACTTAATTTTATCCTTCAACTTCTTGTTTATGACCCAAAATGACTGGATAGATAGTGGATATACAGGTTTCATAGCAATTGTATAAATATTAGACCTTAATTGTCGAAATGTTTAAGCATGTTCTAATCATGTATGCTTTACTTTACTTAAAAACATTTTCCAAATATTTTTTTTCTTTTTTACATTTTGGACAAAATATCCAATTTAACACTCAGGTGCCCACTCTTCCTTAGTGCCCACCTATCCAAGCTTTTGATGTTTGTTTGTCAAAGTAAAGCTCTCATTTAATGTTATAATCCTGCTACAGTCAAAGGACAAAAATATATACTGTAGGCAGTAGCACTTCAAGTTTATTGTCTCATCACAATTTTACGTGTAAAAAAGTTTGTGTAAGTCTTTTTCGACAAGCTCCCAACACTTTACAGATTCAAAAACAGTCTTGATAGTAGAGAATAGAGAAATGACCAATAAAGCACAATGTCAGCATGGTATATGACAGAATATCACAGTCTCTCGTGTAAGCAGAAGAAAAGGCACATTTAATATTTAAGCCAGCTCCTTGAATAAAAAAACAACAATAATGATTGAAGCTCCAGTGCACAAAACAGTAAAGGCACTGCAGAAGCCAGGATCACAGATGGTTCCTGGCTTTTTAGCTCCCTATAGTTTTATGATGTTGGGCTTGGAATTGTAAGCCCCTTCCACCACTGATTTATGTGAATGAAGGGCCACATTTCTTGTCAAAAATAAGATTTCACTTGTGTACGAATAGATAATAGCATGAGCTAGTTGCTGTTAAATAATCGGTATGAATATCTGCCACACCCTGCCGTGTTATTGGACACTTAGCAAAATGGGTACATTTATCTGGTCTTTCTAGCATCCAAGGCTGGAGATAAAATATCTGACATGAGTCCTTGTGTAAATTATTGTAGCTCTGCCCCCCGCCCCGCAATTGAAGTTAAATAGAGTCGAACTTGTGCTCCTGCTGGACTAATGGCATTCTCTCTTCTCTTTTTCAGAGTGAGCTGCCTGAAGCTGAGCAGGATAATGGTGGATCAACAGAGTCTGTGAAAGAACAAGAGATGAAGTGGACTGACCTGGCCTTGCAAAGTCTTCATGAAAACACACCAAACACAGGAACATAAAGGCTGTACTGTAGTAATGACTGTGGTACCAATATTCTACACCTTCTCCCCCACTCCCTCTGCACTGACGTTGGATATCAATAAAGCTACAAGCTCACAAGTAAAGATCTACAAGATCACAATGCGACGCAGATGCAACACGTGAGCTTGTAGATTGGCTATTTCCACCACACAACACTTTCATACAACAAGTATTAAACAGGCTAAATTTCACTTGCGAGAGGACAGAGTTCTTGATAAATGACAAGTAGTAGGTTACAGCTTAATACAAAGGTGGTAAATGTATCTTGACGATAGCTATGTCTTGTAAACTTTGAAATGTTAATGTTGGCATATAGTCATTTTATATTTGAGTCATAGCTGCATCTGAAAGTCTTTTTACATTGGTTATTTCTTGCCAAAAGAATCAATACAATTAGTAAATAACCATAATTGATGTAATCAATATATTAGCTATGCTTTGAGTTGGGGATTTAACAAGCCATCATTTGAGAGACTGATAAACAGAACTTGGAAGCTGTATTCTGAAATCATTTGAAGGTGAAAAACGTTTCTATTCTTTTGTATACACAGTTTTGTTTTGGTAAGACAACATCAACACTGAAGAGTTTTACAACAGATGTTGACTTGATGGCACCAAATCTTATGCAGGAAGTCTGTCTAAATTCATATTTGGTTCTACTCACCAATATAAGACAAAATAAAAGGTGTTTCTCAGATTCTTGTAACTTGTGAGGGCATCCATGACTATCACCTGGGTGTCAAACATGAATGTGTGGCTATAGATCGATATGTAATGATCCAAATTGACCCCGTTGAGCATGACTAAATAAATGATAATAATTATAATGAAGAAACACCAACAACTGTGTGGTTATTGTAATTTGCATCCATGTTCTTGGGAGGTTTTTTTTCCAGTTGCGTCACTGCAGCTTCCCCTCTGCCATGAGCTTGGACATGTGGTCACGTGGTCCCTTCCCCAGGAGGACAGAGGGATGACGGTATGAGCCCGCCAGACGATCCCAGAGTGTGAAGTATTGCCCATAATTGTAGTTGAAGTATAGATGGTGGTCCACGTGGTGGGCGGCGCCATTGATGACCTCTATAAGAGGACCAGGGAGGCAGTAGTCGCCGTCATGTATGGAAATGGTCCAGATATTGACGAACACAAAGAGGGAAAGGTAAACCACCTTTGTGGAGTAGGAGGAAGCCATTGACAGGTTCAGAATATGAAACACAAAATGCTCAGAATATCCAACTGAGAAATGATTTGTTAGAAGACACTTTTAGCCACAGCTTATGGATTTTTATGCAACAGACTTGGTTCTAATATTAAATGCAACAAAGAACAAGAGGCAGAACACCTTGTGAAGTGGGAAGAGGAAAGGGTAAACATGGTAGGGTAGGCTGTTCAGGAAACCATCGACTGGATGGAAGGCATGACTGGCAAATGGCGTGGGGATCTTGAATATATGGTGCTGTTTATGCAAGTGCTGGGGGTAGTGCAAGAGATGTTCATTATTGTGAAATTCACACACAAACTTACCTTTGAAACTTTTGTCTGTCAACGATTATGACAGATCAGTGAGCTGACTCATAAGACCATAAGAGCAATTACTTGACAACGAGCAGGCAGCACTTCAAGCAGCAACATTTAGTTTGTTTATTTTGACTTCCACTACCACTAGTCAATTTCTATGACTTATTTATAAAGATGATTGTTTCCTATGCAGCCAAGCTGATGAAGAGCTTCAAGACATCCTTTAAATGTGATTAAACTCACCTTATAAATGCTCTTATGATGCATGCACCGGTGTATCCAGTAAATACACATGTCAGTAAAAAACAGGATGCCAGCAATGCTTAGGAGCAACCCTGGCCAGCCTGAAACAACAACAATAAAATTAAGTAACTTCCAAAATAACACACTGAAAAACTTATCTACAGTATCATAAGGATAGATGCTCTATCATCATGCATGCAGTTTCTATTTACATTCGGAATTGATTTAGTTGAGACTTGAGAGTCAATTCAACCCAACTTTGGTTTGAGAGCTGGTGAAGGTAGTGTACTCTTACCCGTAGGAGATTCACTGACATCGTTATAAAGTTTGCTGTATCCCCGGATCTCAGTGAAGAATAAAGCCACTGTCGGTAAGCTCATCCAGAAGAGAGAGGCTGTGGCTAATGTGATCTCCCTTCGTACTTGGTTCTGTCATTGCAGTAAAGAGAGATTTTACAGTTGCTAATTGTGCAAGCTGACAACTACAGTAACTGCAAATCATTACAATAGTACACTGTCAATGTTGCTATGCTGTTTTATAGCCAGCCATGTCGGATCCTGTGGTAATGGATCAGATATTTTCCTGTTGCGCAGATTTTTTTCATACAGTATGGTTGTAAGGAAATAGCTGATTGTGAGCCTGTAGATATATTATTGTCCCTATTTTCTTAAAATCTTGCCAATCCCAAAATACATGCCCAAAATTGGGATGTTTTTTAATTTCCTGAAAAGTAACAGTTTTGGACATAGGAATTTTCTGCCTGATATGAACAAAGAGACACTTTTTGGTTTGGTTTCATGCCTACATCACAGTTCAAAGTGTTTTTCTCTGGTTTGTAGTACAAAGAATTGTGTACAGACGAGTCTGGGGGCACTGAATAACATTACGCCAGGAGGCCACTGACTTTATGTACTAGGTTTATCACGTCTGTTAAGTTAGATGTTCTGGTAGACGGTCATATTTTAACATTCAAATAATTATGATATACTGTACTGTACAGACGAATAGTTAGGCTAAGTCTGATTCTCGATCAGTAATATTACCCAAGGAAATATAATTTATTGTGTTATTTGCATTCAGTCATATTTACTGATCTTTTAATGGCCTATAAATAGTGATTACAGTGCTGGTTTCATTATCATTGAAAATACCTACCTCAACAAATTGTGGATGTTTCATGAGTTTATGGTCAAAAATTAAGTAAAAACTGAGGGAAGCGAAGCCAAGGTAAATGAGTTCTGCTCCCAGGTTGGTGACAACCAGCAGGCTGATCATTTGACGTAGTGCCCCATCTTCAGGCCATGAGGCTGGGTACACATATGGGGTGAGGACATAATTGTCGGCAACATTAAGTACATGATCCATGGTTGAATCTGTAAAATGGACAATGAGAGACCCATTATGCTTTGCCTTTTACCCAATGTGTATACAGGAACACAAACAAAATATATGCTATAGCCAATTTGTGCACAAAAGACTTAACTGTCATGGCAACAGTCAAACATAGTAAGTGGTTTTAGAACTGTACAAATGTCTTTTGATATCTTATCTTATCTTATGTCGTGCAAGCCTGTGACTACTATGAAATAGTCCTTTCGTGCACAAAATGTGTAATTTCCACATTAGTTTTAACTTTTTGCAACATTATTTTGAGTGCAGCACAAAGAATACAAAGCATGCAAAAAAAAAACAGTTAAAGTTGAGACTGCACCTGACTTAAGGGTTATAAAAGCCATGCAATGTATTGATGAACTAATTCAGTTACAGCATGTTACAACCAAAACTAAACGTGTTAGCAAGACATGACATAAATATGGTGATCCTGCAGTAGACTACATAATGTTTGGTAGGCCTATACACAAACCCTTCCTGTCATTCTAATGACTGTAATTTAATGCAATAAAACCTTTAATGCAGAAATACATTTTACTCTTGTGAAATGTACTGGAATTGTCTGCCCCCTGGAGGTAATATCATAACTATAATGTAGGCCATGGTTGAGTGTCATTGTGGGCACTTTGCTTTTGACATTTAGCATTTATGTAGCACTTTTGTTTAGCTTTTGCCCATCACTATTCTTTCTATTCATGCATCTATCAAGACAGAGCTTAAATCTTTTAATTCAGCAGCAGGTTCCTGGTTGATATAATGGAGCTTATGATGACATTATGCTTGAGAAAAAACATTTAAAAAAAATAATTCACATGGTCAAGCAGTAATAGGTGAAGGTGAATATTCAACACACAAAAAAATACACATCCCAGCAAATGTTTTCCCTCGTATATGTATCAATCAATCATTTTGATTTCAGTATCTTAGATGCAACTATTTTTTCACAGAATCATTTAAAGATTGTTATTGGGACATACTGAAAACAAGTCATGCTAAACTTGCCTGTGCAATGACTAATGCCAGATGTCTGAGTCATGCACATGCATGAACATGCATTACCGGTAGTTCCATAGGAAGTAAAAAAAATAAAAAGAGCATGAGCCATGACCATGATTTGTGGAAGAAAACACGTGACTCGTCATTTAACCAGTCACATCCACATGACCCTCCATGTGCCATAGTTGCTTTGTGATGGTGTCTATGCCCCTGGTCCTAGTCTCATACATTTGAAATTAATTTACTACCATGGTATGGTATTTGGACACAATGGGTATTGCATAACTGGTTGGGGCATGCATTTCCAACTTACATCGTACCCAACTTGCATCGTTCCTGACTTAAGTAATAATAATATTTTTTATTATTATTACATTAATTTGTAAATAATTGAATATTATGTTTTCGAATGAAAGTATTTGCTGTTATTGCGATATACATTAAAATAACAGTAAAAGGACAAATGAAAGTTGAAGATTTTTTTGGGTGGAAAGTGATCCCAGGGCTGCAAGAGTACATGCATGCACTTTAAAACACACACTTTCAAAACTCATGTGAAGATTGTGTATGTTATTTCATGGTACTAAACATGGTCATTGTATAACTTAATTAATTTAAAAAAAATGTCTGTTTTGATTTCTTCTATCAACGATTGAACAAGTTGTAGAGCTATAGTATATGATCTGCAACCTCATCTGCTGGTCCAGTACAATAATTCAAACTATTTTAAGTCACAAGTCTAGACATAGGATTCAGTTGCTGTACTAAGTTATTTTTGCTGGCCTAGGATCGAATTCTGCTACTACTACTCAGTACTCACACACACACACACACACACACACACACACACACACACACACACACACACACACACACACACACACACACACACACACACACACACACACACACACGTTTTCATATCATCTCCATATAACACACATATTTCTTTGCCACATGATAATTCTCCAAGAGTCTTATTTATCATACGACATATGGATCAATTCTTACTACTTTATACTTTCATATCATACATTCATATCATATCAATCATACTTGAGAAATTGTATTTTAAATGTATGAATGTAAACAAATAGTTTATACAGAAATTAAGGACTGAATTTTATTCAATGGTGATATTTCTGTGATTACGAATGGTATGATAGGCATATACAATAAGATGACTGACAATGTTTGATACAACCACGCAGACTTACTGTAGGCCTCACAACGTGACACATTGTGACCTTGTAGATCTGCTATTTTTGACAAATATGTGCCTATTTTTGTCAAATGTTTGTCTATTTAGACATAGTGTTCTTGTGTGTGTGTATACAGTACATGAGGAATGAAGCAAAGTGAACTCACGTAAATCCCTGTATTGCATTGTATACCCTTACCATAAATTACCAGATAACTTGAGGACGGATGGACAGATTTTCATGAAATTCATTGGCTCACCTGAAGAGATGACTAACTTCTGGGGTCAAAAGTTCAAACAAGGTCACAATAAATGTTTAGAATTAGAAAAGGCTATGGAATGTTTATCCTTAGACAAATCAACTGGATATATTCCAATTGCATTGAGCAGAGCACAGCACATCATCAGTCTGGGGCAAAAGGCAGAGGTTCCCTCGTCACACTTATTTATAAAAATCACAACCTGTGTGAAGGTAGCGGCGCCTTTGATACATTTTGTCATCGATATGTGTTTATAGTGTGTTTATAGCCATGTGTCACGTGAAGCTTGACCAATCACTTTGTTGACGCACCTGACCAATCAGAACGTTGACGTACGCACACGGACAAAGTCAGGTATAGAGCAGGATCGCCGCTAAAAAACAACAGTCAATTCTGTCATATACAGTTAAGCAACTGATTCAAGAATCAATTTCCAGTGATGCTGGGATGTTCTCAGTCCAAATTGACACAACACATGACATCACCTCTCAGGATCAATGCTCAGTTATTCTGAGATTATGTAACTACTGTGGTTAATTAGAGATGCTTATTGCACTGGTCAAGTGCAAGGAGTCTACTGGACAGTACTTTGTCGATATGCTGACAGAGGTCATCGCCAAGCTGAAATTGGACATGACCAAGTGTATAGGAAGTGCGACAGATGGAGCATCTAATATGCAAGGTCAATACAAAGGCTTCTCTACGCTGTTGTCCACACAGTCCCCAGATAAGGTACATGTATGGTGCTATGCACATGTCCTGAATCTGGTGCTGGCCGACACAACCCAGACAGTCATTGAAAGTGTCTCACTGTTTGCTCTCCTCAATGACATTGCAGTGTTCATCAGAGAATCATACAGAAGGATATGTGGGAGAATGAAAGCCAGGACAAGCGACACAGACGGCTTTCAGCACGAGGCCCTGAAGAAGGTTTTTGGTTTCTTTGCCAAACCTGAAAGTGGTCTCTTCATTGATGTGCTGCTCACATTGTCATACAGCCACACAGGAACAGGCAACCATGGAGACGACAGTCGGGGTCAAAGCAAGTCCCTGCTCAGGTATGAGACCATCCTAACAGCACAGGTATTCCTGCGAATATTTGAGGAAACTTTGGCGCTGTCAAAGCATCTGCAAACAAAAGGGATGGACATCCTCTTGGCCCATAGAATGGTTCTGACAACACAGGACAAGTTGAAAGAGATGGCAAGACACTACAAGACAGTCAAGGCAGCTGCAGACACATTTGTGGGATGGGCAAATAAGACATTGCAGGAGCAGGATAAAGAACCTGAATTTGAAGTGGAGGCCGCACTGCCGGAGAAAAGGCAAAGAAAGGAAAAACTGTCTGATGAAGACCGAGCATATGAAGTCAATGTGTATAATCAATTAAATCAAGTGATGGACACAGCACTTGAGACCATCCACAGAAG